>NC_056725.1:324087580-324173992 GCF_019279795.1 Protopterus annectens
TATGCCATCAGACTCACACTATGTCCCAATTGTTGTAAGTCTTCTCCTGCAATGTGTGCAATATGCACAGTACATGTGGCTAATGTGGTCACATAGGGATATGTTTGAAACCTGCAGTGACTGAATAATATCAGTATGAATCAGAATACTAATATATATGAGTTACAATTTCCACAGCTGTAATTTGTACAATTACAGTGGGAGAGGCACCCCCTCAATATTACCTCAAACAACTGCATTGCTATACATTGGTATGATGTAATGAGTTCACATATGTTCTGTCTTATAGTTGTGGTAAGATTTTGCCTGTGATGTGGTTAATTTACATTTTTTGTAGCTTGTGGACTTACATAGGCAGATGTTCACAACACTGCATCAAATTATTTCTATCCACATTTATGTCGCACAAAGACTTTTCAACACATTGGGGATTTCATGGCAGTCAAATAGGTGTTCTGTGATTCTTATGGTGAGAGTGTTCCTGTGGTACATGCAGTTAATACTGATTTGTATAGCATATTCTGCAGATAGAATCTAGTTTGAATATGGGACTGCATGTGTGCAAAACAATGTGGACAGAAAAGTTTGGCTTGATCAAACAGCAGTGATACTGGACTGCTTAAAGCTGTGTGAACATCAATATAGTTATATCCTACTGATCCCTCAGACAAATTGGTATTGGATAATTAACATTGAAAACCCTTTGTTGCTTCACACTTTGAATTGTATTTGTGGCAATCCCCATTACTGTCTCTGTGGCACAGTTAATATACAACCATGTAATGTGTGTAACATGATTTGTAGGGGTGTTGAATCCAGTAAGATCTGTCTGTAAGACAATTGTAAGCCAATTATGACTGACAGGAGTGTCTTAGGCAAAGAATGTGGATATACCACAGTAAAAGGGTCAATATTTTTAGGTTTTGCACTCCATGTTAGGGGAGCCATACCCATTGCAATATGGTAGTGATAGAATCCCTTCAAGTGTGTTCTTCCTGTCATATCAGATATGCCTCTTTCTGTGATGTCCATGATTAATACATCTCTCTTTCTGAGGTCTGCCTTCAGCATGTGTTCAAATTTGGCAAAGTCTAAATGATAAGTATGTCAGTGAATGCTCACAAGCATTATTTCCATTAAAATAATGATCTGTATTGCATGACGTCATATAAAAATTTACATATTCATGTAATTATTTTGTTCACACTCTAGGGCTTTATGGGAGTAGGGCTTATACACCATTTCTTAATGTGTGCCATACTGCAAAATCATCACAAAGTGAGAATGGGCCTGTGTTATGATACTTTATTGTGTTTTATGATGGGTAGTTGTTGTTATTGTAGGCTTTGCTGTACTTCATTGTGAGCATGCCTAATATAATAAGGTAGTAAATGTGTGCCATTTAACATAAAGCACATAAAGTCATCAGTCATCAGTGATGTTCTGAGATTGTTCTTGCAATTTCTTCTTCTTTGCTGTAATTGTGGTACTCCACACATATCTGCTGACCTCACAAGACCCAGACGTAGTGAATGTTTTGAAACATGAGGAGAATAAATCTAAGATGACGTCTCAGCTTAATCTAGCAGAAGCATATCAGCATCAAGCAGGAATGGAAATCAAACCAGAAGTAGATAAAAATCAGGCAGCAAATGAATTTGCCAAAAAACAAAAGGAAGAATATAAGGTGAAGGACCAGATGAGAAGGCAAGAAATGTGGAAAATGCATAAATATATTTGCAAGTATAGAAAACATCTGGAAGAACCTCATGTTGATCAGGAACGAATGCAGTAATGGCAGCCCAAGATACTGGGCTGCATATGCATTGGTTTATAAAGTCCATTGAATGTGTGGGAGAAACAGACAAATGTAGGTTTTGTAAAACCGAATTGGAAACAGTCACACAGCTCATGGCTGGTTGTGACATACTAATGGCAGAAGGACTGTATACTAAATGGCATAATAATGTGGCAAAATTGCTGCAATAGGGATTGTACAAACATGGTATTGAAGTGGCTGAAAAACACTGGAAACATGAGCCACAAAGCAGCATATAAAATGATGAAATTTACATCACTCGGAATCATCCATTACAAACAGTTCAAAAGACAGATGCTAGAAAACTGGATATAGCGGTCTATGAAAAGAAGACAAAAGTAGCATTAATCATTGAAAGTGCCACACCCAGTGACTACAGTGTCTTGTGTACAGAGTCACAAAGTCATAAAATATCAGGATGTGCAGGCAGAAATGAGAACAATGTGGAAGAAAGATACCCAGACAGTCCCAACAGTAGCAGGAGCAATGGGTATTATAAAACAGAATCTACAATCATATTTAGATATGCTACCAATACATGTAACCCCACACTAATTGCAGAAGGAGCCATTACTGGATGTATTGCAGTTGCTGCAAAGGCACTTCTGATTAACATCAAATATTGAAGCAATACCAATTTCATGAACTTTAATCATACTTTGACTTAGGAATGGGTCCATTCCCATCATGGTATTAGAAACCCAAAAGATTTAGAGATATTAAAAAAGTGAATAAAAATTATTTGACACTATGAGCCAGATTTCAATAGGACTTTGACTTTGCAGAAATCAGTAAAATTGATGAACATACTGCATCACTTTTCCTCCTATAATCCCCATACTATCAATCTCTTCTCATTCCCAACTAGCTACCCATCATTCTACAGCCTCTAGCAGATGCATATATTTATATCAACAGAAACCTGATTAAAACCTATGTCCAGTTATGAACTTCACCCCTGGATGTAATAGCCAGCACTTAAACCATCACTCAAAACTACATTTCATCTTCATATATAGTGGACAATATCTCATCAGCAGTTTTCTGCTTCTTTTCTGACCATGTTCCTATACCCACCTCCCTTGGTTTCCCTTTAGGTTTATTCTTTTCTTACTCCTCCTATGATTTTGACTCTTAATGTATTTTAATTCCTCTTTCCGTTCCTCTTTCATTTTTCTTTCTCTTTTCCATATACTAGTCAGGTTCTGCCATTTTTCTTCCCAAATCCGGGAACCTCTTGTGCAGTTCTTGACCCTGTAGTGCTTCTGCCCTGTTGCAGTTTTGAGTGATGATTATTTTAACATCAAGTCTCAGTGGTTTGATAACGTTAATTGTTGTTTCTTTCTAGATGCTGTTGTCATTTTATACCCATATACAGAATAACTGTGTATGTTCTGCTTTGTTTTGAAATATGTCTCCCCAAAACACTTGTGCTTGCTTCCAGACATCTTGTGCCCTACAGCCCTCAAACATCCACATCATCCCTGACTCTTCCTCCTGTTGCCTCAAGCATCTGATATCTTCATTTCTACCTCTCTTTTCCCCATCACTTGTGGGTTGAATACCATCTATGCAGTATTCTCAAGCTTTGATCGCCTACTCTGTGTCCATTCTGTGTGTGCTTCACTGCCTGTATAGTTTTTGTCCAGTATCCTGCAGCTCCCTTTCATATTTTATCTTCTTTCTGATTTCTTTCATTCTCTTTTCCTCAACAGTGTACATTCTTTTCCTTAATGTATCATATATCTATTTGGTCCTTTACTTGCATAACATTTTCCAGTTCTTTCAGTCTGACATCTTTCCTCCTTTTGCTCTCCCTTTCCAGATGTTCCTTTCTCCTGTTGCCCTCTTTGTATTTTTTCTAGTCTTTCTAAGTACTGTCTAGTTCCACTATTGGGCCTCTGGTAGTCTGTATTTCTGTATTAACTCCTCAGTTGTTTTAATTCTTTACCCTCAGTCCTTTTCTCAACATAACAAACTTTTTTTTTCTTGACCCATAACATTTTACTTACAGATTTCTTATTTTTTCTTTTCTATCTTTGCCCCCTCACCTTCTGTTCCCGGGGCACCATTCTCCCCATTTCATGCATCCCAGTTCTTTTATTGCTACCTCATTCATGTCCTTTAATAAGCTTTTCTATTTCTCCCTCTCACGTTGTCTCATATGCTTAACTTCTTTCTCATCTGTTTGCATCCAGTAAATGATGTTACAACAATGCATATGTTGGGATATGTACCAAACTACACCAACTCTGCACCTCCAAAGAAGAGTCAGTCCTTTCTCAAAAATAAATGCAAGAATCCCAATAGTGACAAAACAATATGACCGCCACAGCTGTAGACAGAAGAATTTACTAAGTGCTTTCATATAACACTTCATCAGACCATAGACAAAACACAAGTTAATATCTTTAAATATCCATCCCATGCAATAATCAATTAACTAATCAAGCGATAAAAACATCTATATAATAAAAAGGACCCAGTGGCAACCTTAACACATCAATGATATAGCTTCCATTTTTTTTTTCAAATAAGGTTTTAAAGAAACACTATCATTCAACTCATAGCCCTTATCAGCTTGCAAGGTTACAATCCATTTTAACTCCTCATTTTCGGTTCTGTTAAGCATGCTACCTCCTCTAATGTCCTCACTTAAATGTAGGAACGCCCTGCCTTCCATTTCCTACTCATGCTCATTTTTGCCCTGCTTACTATTTCCCCCTTACCTATATTGACCCAGTCCTCTTTGTCTTTGTCATATACTGTAGCCTTTTGTCCTCTGGGTCTGTTTGTATGGTGAGGAGTAAGTGGAGGATTATTGATAGTATAATTATCTTTGCTGCATTACTTCTCCAAAGCAATGTATAACCCCCCCCACACACACACACACACACACACACACACACACACGCACACACACACACACACACACACACACTGGAGATTATCCATTATTTTTTCTCTGATTTCCTCTAAGTTTTTTTCAGTTGCCTCTGTCACTTCATTCCCAACATAGATCCCTAGGTACTTAGGGAATTCTTCCTAATTTTTCTCACCTATACCCTGTTTCTCTTTCTTTTTTTCCAATCTTACTGTATTTTTGTTATTACACCTAAGTCCTGCCCCTTCCTTAAACTTCTTAAATGTCTTTCTTATAGTTAGCATTGCTGCAGCCACATCCTCTGACATTAGCATTAAACATAATTTCATTTACTCTTTCATTCCATATAACCCACATAACAAAATAACTTATCTATTCTTTAAAATATTTTTATTTTTATTCTTATCTATATGTCATCATATCCACGTTTATTTTAGCCACTTCTTTTATATCTTAGAAAAAAATCATCTTTACATTGTTTTCCCTGTAACTGTTTTATTCAAAAACACATTCCCAAGTTTTTCTTTTTCTTCTTGGAAGTGTAAATATATCTCTTTTCTTCATATATGACATATTTCATTTTACTGGCAATTTATTTAGTGCCAGTCTCCATAAAAAATCTTGACATTCTACTTTATGATTACACAATTTGCTTATTTTAATAGCTTTAATTTTTTCACCTGTTAGATTTGCTGATGGTTCGACATAGTAATGTTTTAACATTACATAACTATATCATACTTTTCTGTCTTTATTTATATCATCACTTTTTATTTTGGACAAAAATATTTTCTCTTGCTGTACATTTTATGTCTTTAATTATGCACTCTTTTTACTGTTTTATACTTTTTTAGCATACCTCAAAAGTTATCACACAGATTTATACAATTATAGTACTAATCTCGCATCTTTTTCATTTATCCACTTTAACGCTTTGTACAAATTTAATGAAGCAGCATATACCACAGGGTTAATTAACCCGAAACCTCTTTCCTCTTTATTGCCATACAATACTCCTCTTTTTAGTGGGTCTAATCTAGAACCCCAGAATAATCTGCAATAATTTGTTTTCAAATACTGCTGGCAATATAAATACACTTCCTAAGTATGCTATTTTTCCATTCAGTACTAAATTTATCAAATATGCCTTTTTCTGAATGATAATGTATATGTTCTCCAGAAAAGACAGGTTTATTTTATTTGTTCTGTTGCTTTTTCCCACTGAATTCTACTTACATTTTTATGCTCAAATTTTATATCTAAAACATAAATTTCATTCATTGTAAAATATATACCCCCTATATGTACTACATCACCTAAACCTTTACTTTTTTCTTTATTTAAAGACATTCACATCAATATTCATATCACCTCTAGACATTCATATGTGCAAATTATTACTTCTTTTATCCAAATTTTGTCTATTGCAATTATTATGTCATCTGCATATGTTAACAGAGCTGCGATTATTTGCTCTTCAAGAGTTACATACCCCACCTCCTTCATCTTGAGATTTATTTCACATACTACCATATTCATAACTATTGCAAAGAGTATGCAGCTCATTGGACATCTCTGAATTACACCATGCTTTATATGTACCTCTTGGCTTAACCAGCCATTTACAAGTAGTTTTACTTTATTATTACTATGCTCTGACATACAAAATTTCCTTTTCTCACTTATATTATATTCTTTCAATATTACCGATACAATTTTATGTTGAATTGTATCAAATGCCTCTTTAAGGTCTCTTATCATCATGTTTGCTTCTTCTTTTCAAGTCATAATATCATCCACAATTTCTCTATCATTAATAATTATTGTCAACTCTTCCCCTTTATACTACATATATTATATTCCTTAATATTTTCCATTTTAGTTTCAAATCTCTTTTGTATTATTTTCATAAAGCTGTTATAATCATTATTTAATACTATTGGCCTCCAGTTTTAATTTCCTTCTGTCTTCCTTCTCATGAATGAATGTAAGTATTCCACTGTATAATTATTTACACATAAAACCTTCATTTAACTAGTCTTTGAAAATCTTTAAAAAAAAAAAATATATATATATATATATATATATATATATATATATATATATATTTTTTTTTTTTTTTTTTCGTCAGTCCCTTACATTTTTTATACATCTTATACCCTATTCCATCTGGTCCTGTAACTGAATCTATATTTCCTTATCCTAATACTTTATCTCATTTAAAGAAATCTTTTCTTACTCTTTATTCTCTTTTTCTGTTAACTTTTTTTTCGGCTTTCCATGTTTTCCCTACCTTTATTTCCTTTAGCATGTTGTGTATATATTGTACTACACTATTCATAATCTTGTCCTGAGTTCTTTCTCTTTCAACCTATATATGTTTTATTTCTGTCATTATACACCCATCTTCCTCTACTAATCTGCTAAAGAAACTCAACACGTTTTCTCATTTGCTTGTACAAAATATATTTGCTTATATGGCAATAAAACGCTGGATACATCCAATATTCAAAGCACGATAATACACTCATATAAGTCAAATAAAGCTTTTATTCCACAACAGAGTGAGCGCTTTCGCCAAAAGGCTTATTCAGACTCTTATTACAGATTAGAAAATTAGACTAACTTAAAAACCCCTCCATGACTTGTTATTGGTTGTTGAGCTCAAACTTGTCACATGGTATACTTTAAAAGTGATAAATACATAAAATTGTATGTAGACTATTTAAAACCACAACATCTTACAGAGCTGCAATATTAAAAACTAATACTCTTAATACAAATATATATCCAAAAAAAATTTTATAAATAATAACACATTCCACAACAGTACAAACTACTGACATGTACTTGTGAAAGGCTCGAGTCCCTTGGAGCAGACAAACATCACATTGCTTACTAAAGAAGAAGAAGAAAAATCAGATTATATAACCCACTAATACCAAAAAATATTCATTTAACTACTGATTTTATTAACCGTTTTATTGCCATTAGAGGATCACGCTTATGGTGTTTGGTTTACATTTACATATTTTTTGCGTGAATCCTCGTCTCTACCAAGTGCTGCACTGCGTTGGGATTGTGTATATTTGCTTATATAATAATTCTTGTATTTTTTCTTGATTTCTCTCATATAATATATTTTTCTTTATCAAAGGACATTTTGACATTATGTTCTAAATCTTCCAATGCATCAGTATATGCTCTTTAATATTCTTCATTCTCTACTTTTCTTACATCATATTGCCACTTAACATTTTTCCTTAAATACATCTACCAGATTTATAAAACATTCTCATAGTAATATGATCTTTCTATAACTGTATTATTAATCCATTTCTTTCATCATTCCTTGTTTTATCATTTATCCTTTTATTTACTTATTTTTATATATTCTGAATTTTTCTTTATCTCTTGCCATAATGGAAGATCATCAGGAAATCCATTTTAAACTACCTCACCATCTACCATGACTAAACCTTCTGATATTATAAAATGATCTATTTCAGTTCTATAATACCCTTTCTGTAAGTCTATGAATTTTTATCCCAAAGTTTTAACTTGCCAAATCTTATAACTTCTAACATTTTTCTTAGATAATTTTCCTTCTTTTTACACTTGCCTCTTAAATCATATTTAAAGTCTACTGTCAATTATAATATTCATATTTATCAGGACTTAGTCGAAAATCTGATGTAATAAGCTTTCCTTTTCTTTATACTTAGTCTAACCATATAATGTTATAATTCTATATACTTGTTCTTTCTATTTTAAATCTACAATGTTTAATATTCCATTTTTTCTAAAGTTACACCCAATATCTGTATTGTATTTCTACAGACTCTGGCTATTCCAGAACATCTCTCTTTTCCTAAATTCCAGATTATCTGTCTTCCCCGTAGTTTCTCTGTTTGCAATCTTTCTTCATTTAACAATCTTGTGTATTCTAATATAATTACATATACATCACATGTATTACACTAGTCCAAAATTCCTGTCCTTTTTCCTATTATTATTCACATTAGTAAAAAACACTCTAATTTCATTTTCCTTTAGATTATTGATTTCATAAGTTCATAGCTAATTACTAGACTAGATTTCTTAATATGCCAATCTAAGCCTAGCTAATTTCCCTCCCAAAAGTGAGAATCAAATACTGTATCCTGTGTCTGAATCAAACACCTTAACCATTATACCAACCCGCAGTCCTTAGTTGTATATATTCATGTTCATCCATTTCTTTTCTTTTATCCTTTTAAATTTTATCTCTCCTCTGCCCTTTTATCAATAGATTTTTTTTCTCACAACCTCCCAATTTATGTCTTTTTCATCACTTATTTCAGAACCTTTTTCTATGTCCTCTTTATTATTTTTTCTCATCTAATTTTTACTTCCATTTCTAAAATTGTTCATCCTTGTTCATTCTATTCTCTTTCTTTGTCTTTTTCCTTACTTTTGTCTTCATTTTTGCAATCCAGACATAAATAGGTTCATAGGTTGGTACAAGGCTATCAGCCCTAGGGCCTATACATGCCTAGCCATAACAATTCCCTGGCTATTTCTTCCCACACTATCTACTTCCCTGGACCCCTGTCTAGCAGGGTGACTGATGTGATCCCCGGAGTGAATTTTCTTTCTCCCATCCAATCGTCAAGGTTCCTTTTGAAGAGGTCCAAAGAGGCACTCTGCTTGACATGTATGGACAATCTATTCCAGAGTCTGGGGAGTCTCTGGGTCAGGAACCTATCCCTCCAGCATGTTTTGTTTATTGTGATGATAAGGTTTAGATCCCTGATTGTGATGACAAGGTTTAGATCCTTGTTACATTGACTACCCTTATTTTCCTGTTGTATACTTGGACCCTTTGCTGAGTTTACTAGTCCTCATACTGCTCTTCTGGTCATTTGAGTTTCAGACCACAGAGAATGTAATTTTGTGTAATGCTCTCCATTCTAATATGCAGCACATGGGATATATACAAATGATCCTTATGAACATCAGGTGTTTTAGCTAATTGGCAATTCTGAATGTCCATGACTTGTTTTGTCATTTTAATGGAGAACTTCAGGCTAATAAAACCAAACCCCACTAGCTGTGCATATGCATATTTCAGCCTTGCTATGATCTCATCAGCACAGCACAAGCAGAGGATTGCACAATTGTTTTACATTTATAACAATTCAATTAATATTTTTACATCATATCCCACTTCCCGACAAATATAGCATTTTCATTTGGCACAGTTACTTATCAGATGTTCTTCTTTTCCACAAAACAAAGTTTTGAGTTATCCCAGTATTTTTATTGCACTCCTATTTCCCTCCACATTTAGTGTGGTATAATTTTTTTCTCTTTCCATTTTAACACAATATTACAATCCTAACCACCAGTGCATAAATCCATTTTGTCATAAACTTTTAAAATGACCAGCACTTCTTTATTTAGTTTTCAAATGTCCTTTCAAAGTTTCTGTTTCTACCTCTGTTCAAAATTGTACATTGATTTTCTTTTTTATTTCCCTATTAAATGATTTTATCACATAAAGATTCTGTAGGTTATAGTCTATAATTTTTTTCATATTCTCCAAGAAATGTTTCATTTGAAAAAAAACAGTCTCAAACATAAAGTTACAACATATCTCTTAGTTTATAAGAATAAATGCTTTTACAGCATGTGTCCTTATACCCAGTTTACATCAAGAGGTGCTATTAAATTGTCCCATACTTTATACCTATTTCTTTGTCTTCTTTACTTTAAATCCTTCCTATGTACTTCAGTTTTTTTTTTTATTTTCTTTTGCATTTTGTTCTGCTATTCTCCTTTCTGCCTTCTTTTATTTTCTCTGCATATGTCTTATTTACATCTCAGCACCATTTTTCAGGATTGTCATTGCATCATCCTTTTGTATTTCTCCATAATGTCTCTCCAGGAAACATCTCCTTCATGTAGCTCTCAACCTCTAAGCATAAGAATCTGGACAAAGCCTGACAAAATGGGGGGGACAGAGACCGAAAAATAAGGACAGATCTTAAATATTGCTCTTATAAACCTAAAAGGCTCCTAGAATAAAAGGATTTGTATTAGCATACATTTTCTGAAGGATATAGCATGACACTCAAATGTATGACATTATTTAGTGAGTTCAATCCTCAGATCATCCCAGTGATTTTTCAGAAAACCACAAATTTTATGAGGAAAAGGCCATAAATATGAGGCAAAAATCTGGACATTCTGTGAAAATCTGGACAGCTGAGAGGTATGCACCTTTATTTTCTGTCTCACTCTGCATCAGCAATTCTTTAAGAAAATCATCAAACAACCCTTCTGACTGGAGGGTTGTAATTATAAATCCATCATTTTCTGACTCATTTCTTTGCAACATCTCCTCACACATTCTGTGGTCATGATATTTTCTTTATCCTCCATTTTTATCACTTCGCCATCATCTCATTTAATCTCCATTTGCCTCCATGTTTCTCCAGGCTGCATCTATGCCTGGAATGGAAAAAGAAAGTGCTCCTACAAAATGGGTACACTTGCAACAATGATGAGAAGGGGAAGTTCCCTGCTGCTCTGGCAAAATTTCCTTAGGAAGTATAAATACCACATTGGTTCTCCCCTGGAAAGAGACTACTAACCTAGCAGGACTAACCTGATCAACAAAGGATAACAATAAATAAATAAATACATTTCAGCAGGTCCCATCATTATTTCTCCATCTTCTTTCCCTTTATGATAACATTTTGCCCTACCTTTAACATTTCTGGCAATTCTTCATGCAGTCTTTCTACCAAAACCTTTGCCAAAAATTTTGCTAACTACATTAATCAAATATATTGGTTTATAATTTCACAATTACTCCCTTTATTCCCCCCTTTAGGTATCATGGTTATTCTGGCCAACTTTCCACTTTTCCGTATGTTGCTTGAGCCTTGCATTTTACTGTATTCCTCCTCTATGACCTTCCACATTTCCTACCCGTCCCATTTGTAGTACTCAAGGGAAGGGGGCCATCTGGCCCTCCAGATTTTCTCTCTAATATACTGTGTGCCTTTCCTTACCTCATCCCTTGGCACCCCTGTATTCAGTTTGTCTCTTTGTTTGTCCTCTAGTATGAATCTCACTACATTTTTTCTACAGCTCCATTCTGAAATTTCTGTCTTTTCAAGTTGTTCATAAATCTCCTTCTGGTATTCCTTGAATCTCTCACCTGATTACCCTGTCCTTTTCTAAACATTATCTATCTAGTCCAGCTATCCTTCATACATCTCTGTCTCTCTGCCTCCTCCATCCTCTTTAGCCCCCTGTATTCCCTTCTCCCTGATATGATTAGTCAAACTCCCAATTTCAACATAATTTTTGTTGTTGTTTTTGCCCACCCCTCCCCGATTTCCAGTTGCTATCATCCAGCATAGCCATTCTGAACACTGTTTTTTTGGCAGCTGCCAATGCTTAGAACCTTCTTCCTCATCCCTGACCTCTAGATCTCCGAGTTTTGTCACATGTGTGCATGGGTATACACTGAACATGGTAATTTGAAGACTTTGTTTGGGTCCCTTCCACTGTCCTTCACACTAATACATTGCATGGTAAGAAGTAGTATAAAACCACAGCAAAGACGGCCAACCAACAAAATTTTCTGCAAAAAAGTCTTTAATGGATGTGACAACAGTAAAAACAGCTAGCAGTCAAATTTAAAATGAGCGCTTTCGCCTGGTTAATACCAGGCTTTATCAAGATGTACTTAAGAGGAACCCAAACCTATTTATAATCCTTTACTGGTCATCTGACCTGTAACTAATTGATTAATTAGAGCAAAGTTAATTAGTTACATTCTTAAAGGTGTATCAAAAAAATATATATGTATATATATATGTAACAGCATTAAAGATCTTTGAAGGGTTAGTTGAAAAGGATTTAAGAAATCAATATTCTATTAATACATCTTCTCAACCTTCAAATTTGAGTATAGAAGTATTTCAGCTAATTAACACTTTAAAGAAGGAAGGTATACAAGTTATGAAACCAGATAAGCGGGGAGGTGTGGTCGTAATGTACAACTGGGACTATGAAGCGCAAATGCACAATATGTTACAAGACACTGAACAGTACAGTGTGGTCTCAATTAACGAGATTAATATTGCTTTCTCAAAAATTAAATATTTATTATATGACCACCTGATGCAAGGAGCAATTAATGAAAAATTATTCAATTTCTTGCATGTTAATAAACCTACTACGTCTGTGATTTTTGGGATACCTAAAGATCACAAAGGCTTAGATCCTTTAAGATTTAGACCGATTGTGGCAGGGGCAGGCAGCATTGTGGAACCACTTGGGAAGTTTATTGACCAAACTGTTAAACAATTAGTTCTTTCTTTAGAATGTATTTGTAAAGATTCCTGGGAGTTTCTCAAGGGTATTCAAAGTAATTTTTATGATGCAACTAACTTCATGATCCGTATTGACATTGTTGAATTATTTCCAAGCATCCCTCATGCTGTTGGTCTTGAATGGTTTAATGAAGTTTTATGCTTGTCATCTGAATTTAGTCCAAATACTATTAGACTGGTGGTTGAATTTATGGAAATTATACTTGAAAACAACTTTATATATTTTAATGGACAGCTGTTCAAACAGAAGAAAGGGGTCGCCATGGGTGCTCCATGTGCCTCATCCTACGCCAACATTGTACTCCATTATTGGGAGAACAAATTTATATTTTCAACCCCTTGGTCGAAATTTATTACACATTACAAATGTTTTTTGGATGACATTTGTGTGTTATGGAATGGAAACCTTAATGAATTTATGGATTTTATGCTTTACATTAATTCTTCCACACAATTTTTAAAGTTTACATATAATATTAGTGAGGAAGTTCTGAACTATTTGGATGTCTCTCTGTCCAAAAATCAGCATACTGGCACCTTTCAATCTAAAATCTATAGGGAAAGTACTTTTTCTAATTCCTATCTTCATTTTGATAGTGGACATCCTTTTTATCAGAAAAAATGTATATTGAAAGGCCAATTTATTAGGGCAGCTAGGATGTGCAGTACAGAACAACTATTTATACAAGAAATTAATTTCTTAAAAGATTTATTCTTAGAAAGAGGTTACCCTATGCACCTAGTTAATAAGTTGGCAGAAGAGGTTACAACTGACAGAAAAAGTAAATATTTTCCCCTTTTAGGTATAGCGGCAAATGAGAATAGATGAGCTCAACAAGATGCCCAGTTTGAAGCACATGATTTATTTATACAAACCTTTAGTAAGGACTCATTACAAGTTGAAAAAATTGTGACAAGGTACTGGCCAGTTTTAACATTACAAGAAGACATTAAAGAGCTAGTGTCTGACAAGCCCAAATTTGTGAAAAGAAGGAACGTTAATCTGAAGGGATTATTTGAAAGACAGTTACATAATAGTCATACACAATCTATCCCTAGATTAGGCACATACAAATGTGGGGCATGCAAGCAATGTTCATACATAATTAACGACAACAGCTTGCATATAGCTTCAAGGAATTTTAAGGTTAAATCCACAGGACATTATAACTGTGCGACTAAAGGAGTAGTTTACCTCGGAATATGTACCCAATGTTTTAGTTTTTACATTGGGAAGACTGAAAGGTCTTTGAAAAAAAGAATTTATGAGCACTTGTATGATGTTGGGAAAGAGAAAGAGAAAGAAACTAATGCCTTTTATAAGCACTCCTTAAAATGTCCAAATATGCAATTAAAATTCATGGTTTTAGAACAAGCAACACAGAATCCAAGAGGGGGTGATTGGGAAACGTCATTGGAATATAAGGAACTGTTGTGGCAATTAAAGTTAAATGCTGCAAAACCCCATGGGCTCAATGATAATATTAGTATTAATAGTGTACTAAAAATTAGAAGGGCCAGACTGTAGTAAAAACTCTTTTTATGTACTTGCATAACATTACAGTTTGATGCATTGCATTTGCATTTAATGTATAAATAATTAATTTTTAACTTTTATTAACTTTTATTAACTTCATTAGCAATTTATAATTTTTAAATTGCATTTTTGCTGCAGTTGCACTTTATGGTGTATGTGAATAGTAAGTTGTTTTTTATGCAGTTTTAGATATTTTTAAGATCTATTATATGTTTTTAGGATATTCTATTAATATATTGATATATTTGTAAAACACAATGAGTTATTTGAATCCAAACAGATTCTAATAAATATGCATGTCATGGTTATCTTATATCAGGTTGTACCACAAGTTACATATATATATATATATATATATATATATATATATATATATATATATATATATATATATATATATATATATATATATATATATATATATATATATATACACACATATATATTTTTTTGATACACCTTTAAGAATGTAACTAATTAACTTTGCTCTAATTAATCAATTAGTTACAGGTCAGATGACCAGTAAAGGATTATAAATAGGTTTGGGTTCCTCTTATGCACATCTTGATAAAGCCTGGTATTAACCAGGCGAAAGCGCTCGTTTTAAAGTTGACTGCTAGCTGTTTTTACTGTTGTCATGTCCATTAAAGACTTTTTGCAGAAAATTTCGTTGGTTGGCCGTCGTTGCTGTGGTTTTATACTACTTCTTGGTTTGGTGACTTACTACATTTCTGTACATTGCATGGTAACCCGATACTGATGTCACAATCTTTTTATATTGCTGCATTCTATTCATAGGTCTTCCTTCTGCACTGTTTTTCACTATTCTGGTGCTCCAGTTTTCTTTATGTAATAGTACAACACTTTTTTTTTAGTTTTACAGCTGTTTACTGTAATGCTCATATATCGCTGTTCCTTAATTTCACATTTGTCTCCAGATTGTTGTTGTTTACTTTACCTTGATTCCCCCACACATTTCTTTTCATGCTCCCCCCAAGTTGTTACATTGTCATTTATCACTTGCTTCATTCTAAGGTTTAGTCATTAAATTTATGTTTTGACAGTTTGTTTTACATCAATAAGTATTTTTTTTTTTTTAAACATTTGTTAACTGGGAAAGTCTGACTTGGAACAAAGTCAATTTTCAGCAGAGGCCTGGGGAGAAACACTCCAGATGCATGTTTTTGAATGTGGGAGGATACTGGAGCACCCGGAGAAAAGCCACACGAATGTAGGGAGGACATGCAGACTCCAGAAACAAGGCACCCCAGCTGAGAAATGAACTGGAGAACCTCTTGCTGTGAGGTAACAATGCTACCGCTGCACCACTACACTAGGACCTACATAAGCCTAGCCAAAAAGGTACTCTGGCTTTCACCACCCAAGAAAATAATTTTCCTGTGCCCCTGTCAAGCAGAGCCACAGAGGTAATCCCTGGGGTTGTAGTGTCTTTTGGCTTTTCCTGGTTAGGGGTCGCCACAGCGGAACTCCGGTCCGCTAATGATTGGCAGTAGATTTTTATGTGCCAAGTTGCCTGCCCTGATGCACAACCTTCACCGAAGGTACACCCATTCATGCATGTCTCCACATGGAAGACGCTTTAGCTGAGAATCGAACAGGACAACATCTTACTGTGAGGTGACAACGCTACCGCAGCACCGCCACCGCTCCTATTTCCCATCCAATCATCAAGATTTTTCTTGAAGAGTGATAATGAGGAGCTTTGTTTGATATAGATAGGTAGTTTGTTCCAGAGTATGGGAAGTCTCTGGGATAGGAATCTATTCATCCAGCATGTTCTGTTTATTGTGGTGACAAGGTTTAGGTCCCTAGAGCTTGTAGCTTGGAGGGATTGGGATTTCTTTAAGTGGAGCATGTCCAACAGCTCTGGGTTTGACATAGCTTTGTATGTTAGGCAGAGATCACCTCTGAGTAGGCGATATGCGAAGGAGTAAAGCTGGAGTATTTTGAGACTGTCAGCATAGGGCATCTGTTTGACACTGGTAATCCTCTTTGTAGGGTATTTCTGCGGCCTTTCCAGTTGTTGTACATGTCTTATGAGGTACATACCAAAAAGGGCATTGTACTCTATAATGGGTCTAATGAGTGACGAGTAGAGGGGAACAATGACCCCCTTTTTTCCTGGATGAGAAACCTTTTGTGATGAGGTGTGCCATGTAGAAGGATTTCCAGACTACTGTGGCGATGTGATTATCAAAGGAGAGACTACTGTCCACCTGTATCCCAAGGTCTCTTATCACACTTTTGGTGTTAAGTAGACTACTCCTTGAGTGATATTCAAGATATCCATCTTTTCAGCCTTTTTATTGCCGGTTAGTTTCACTATTCTGTGAATCTGCTCTTGTAGCTCAGCTTTACTTGCTGTTTTATCTTCCTTCAGATTGTGCTGCTTCCCTTGCAGTATTTCCACTTTTGCTTGTTGCTGTTCTATTGTTTGTTTTAAGAAGATGATATACTGGCCAACATTAATTACCATTTCAAATAAAATTCACAGTTGCTCCTCTTTATTTGCAGTTTTAAAGGCAGCAGTCTTTTCCTCCCTTTATTCATCCTCATTCATCTTCCCTATGTGTTGCTTTTTCTCCCTGGGAGCACAATTTTATTCAAATTTCTACAGGTCCAGTCTAGACCTTTGGGTTTAGGCAGCCATCTTGATAGGGCCGTATAGCTGCTTTGGCAGACAGGTTTTGTTGTGTCTCTGTCCTGTACATGCATAAGTAGTGTTGTTTGATGTGTTGTCTTCTCATTTGCAGGATCTGACCACACCACACATTACAACCATCTGAAAACTTAGTAGGTGTTTATGTTTGGATGGTGTGTATTTTTACAGCACACTGCTTTTGTCATAGGTTCATAGTTTCATAGGTGTTTAGTAGGCTAATGACCACAATTGCCTTTTTAAGCCTACAAAGCACAACGAAAAAGTTGAGGTAAAAAACACATACCTTTATCAAACACAAAGCTTTCAGGTACAAGACCCTTTCTCAATGATAGACACAGGTACATTAAAATCAGACATTAAATACACGCCCAATACATCACGTGACCCACAGCCATGGTCATGTGACTAATGCATTAAAATAATTACATTACTTATAATTTTAAAACATAAACAAGTAAAATTAGATAAAATTCATACATACATATATTTGCTTACTTTTGTGTACTTATATTTACATGCACACATATATACGCAAATGCATTACCTATGTTATTTTAACTTAGTGTGTTGTATTTTTATTAGAACAGGTTTTAAGGAAACATCAAAATTTAATCCAGGGGATATATTAGCTGCTAGCCTTACTATATATATATATATATATATATATACTAATTCATATGTATGTATGAATTTTATCTAATTTTACTTGTTTATGTTTTAAAATTATAAGTAATGTAATTATTTTAATGCATTAGTCACATGACCATGGCTGCGGGTCACGTGATGTATTGGGCGTGTATTTAATGTCTGATTTTAATGTACCTGTGTCTATCATTGAGAAAGGGTCTTGTACCTGAAAGCTTTGTGTTTGATAAAAGTGTGTGTTTTTTACCTCAACTTTTTCGTTGTGCTTTGTACCTTTGACTTTGCAGCAGTATATACTTGGTGTTCCTTTTTAAGCCTAGCCAGGCATCCCAAATCTCTGACAACTTCTGACACCCTTAATAAGTGTAAGAATGGGCCCAGGAGATGAACCATTTACAGGTTAACTGTTTGCATTACAGACATAGGTGCCAAACCCAGGGATGAATTTCTGGTTTCCCATCCAGTTGTCCAAGTTACACTTGAATTGGGTTAGGGAGGAACTCTGCTTCACATGGACGGGGAGCCTGTTCCATAGACACAGTAGTCTCTGGGATGCATACCTATCTCTCCAGCAGGTCCTATTTATATCATAGGCAAGGTTGAAGTCTTTAGAATGGGTAATTCTGGTACAGTTTGTTTTGTGGATATGCAGGAAGTCCATCAGAGTGAGGTGTGACAATGCCCTGTATATCAAGCATAGATCTCCCCTCAAAAGCCTGTAGGAGACAGAATACAAGAATAGGGCCTTGTGGGAATCAGTATAGGACATATTTCTTACGCCCTGTATTCTTTTAGTGAGTAACCTCTTTGGATGTTCCAGTTGTTGGATATACCTGGTTAGGTACATACCAAAGGGGGCACTGTACTCAATAATAGGTCTGATGAATGCCGAATATAGTGGAACAATGACTTCCTTTGACTTAGATGTCATGCCTTTGTTTATAAGTTGCACAACATAGAATGATTTCCTCACTACTTTAAACACATGATGGTCAAAGGCTAGATTACTATCTATGTGTGTCTCTAAGTCCCTGATTACTGGGTCATCTCTAAGGGGTGTGTTGTCAATATCATAGTTACCAAGGATGGATGACTTCCCACTGGATACTATTATGCATTTTTTGGCATTTAGTTTTAGTCAATGGCTCTGACACCAGCTATTTGTCTGTGTCAGCTGCTCCTGGAGAACATTTGTGTCAGTATAAGATTCAATGATAGCTTCTAATTTGCAATTATATGCAATTTTAGTCAGCCAGAGACCACTGACATTGTCCTTGACTTCTGAGAAGTAAATGCAAAAAAGGAGCGCTCCAAGGAATGATCCCTGAGGGACACCATTTGTGACTGGCCTCTTTGTAGAGGTGGACTCCCCAATTCTAACATCTGGATCTTGTCTGTGAGCCAGTTGGATATCCATCAGGTGTCATATGGGTTTGTACCTAACCTCTTCAGTTTGTCAACAATGTCAGAATGGGGTATTGTGTCAAATGCCTTGGCCAGGTCAAGATAGGCAGTATGAACAATTTTGCCCACATCCATTGCTTTGGTGACTTTCTCAAAGAAGTCCACCAGGTTGAGTAGGCATGATCTGCCCTTGACAAAACTAAACTTGGTTGGGTCCAGTGTCTGGAGGTTTACTATATCTCTGTTGACCATCTCCATGTTAATTCTTTCCATGGCTTTACATATAAGACTAGTGAGACTTATTGGTCTGTAGTTTCCAGGGTCTGCAGATGGTCCACCTTTGTGCAGAGGGAAGACTGTTGCCTTACTCCATTCATAAGGCATGAAGCCTGTTTGGAGGCTAAAGTTAAATAGTAATTCCAGAGGCCCTGACAGGCCATGTTTCATGTTATTTAGAAGGCATCTTGGGATATTACCTGGGCCCATTCTTGGTCTTAGAGAGAGAGCATTAAGAACCTGTTCCCTAGTGATAGTATGGGGAGTTATATTTAATGATATTTCCTGAGGGAGGTTTGAGGGGGAGAGATGAGTAAAGTTGGAGCTGAATTTATCAGTCAGAAGGTTTTCTATATCTTCTGGCTCAGTATAGGTGGCTCTATTTGCAATGAGCTCTGAACACAATTTTGTATTGCCTTTGAGGTTGCGGACATAGCTAAAGAATGCTTTGTGGTTGTCCTTGGCCTGGGAGGCCAAACTTATCTCTAATTTGGCTTTGGCATACTTTATTTGTACTCTGAGTTGTTTGTTTAGCTTGATGAGAGTGCTTTTATATTGTTGGGTGCTGCACCTCCTAATTTTTGCCATGATTTTCTTCCTTCTGTTACACATCCGACTGATTTTGTGATTCCACCAGGGTGGCTTGTTTTTTTGAGTTAGTTCTGTAGTTCTTACTAGTGGGTACACCTGCCTCTATGCAGCTATTAACATGCTTGTACAGGGTTTCTGTGAGCAGTTCTGCATATGCAGAAGTGTTATCAGGGTTTATAGGGGCTTGAAATTTTGCCAGGTTCTCACTTATTAGCAGCAGGTTAGCGTTAGAATTGTTCCCAAATATTCCTGGTTTAGATAGGGGTCCAGGTTTTATTTTTACTTCAAAGGAGACCATTTAGTGGTCTGACCTTACCTTGGAAGGCATTACAGTAGTAGCTGTGCAACAGTCTCCCATATTAGTGAGGACCAGATCCAGTATGGTTGCACCCCTGGTTGGTATATTGACTATCTGGTCCAGGGAGTTTGTGTTTACAAAATCTAGGAAATCTCTGTGCATGAAGGTTTGCTGTCATATAGGATTCCCAGTTAATAGTGGGGTAATTAAAGTCACCCATGAATATGGTATTGAGTTGGATGGTTAGTATTTCTAATAAGTTTCAATACATGGTATGGCTTTCCTGGGTCTTAGAGGGGGACCTACAGCTTGCAATAAAGTGGTATTGGATTTTTCTTATGGTGGTTTGAACATAAAGCAGCTCAAGTGCATTGTCCTGTTTGACCAGCCTTGAAGTATATTTATTTTTAATGTAAAAAGAGGCACCTCCACCTTTAGTCCCTGCCTGTGAAGTAGCTGGTCTATGTGGAGGGCATTATAACCTTGCACTGTTGGTGTGCTGTCCGCTGCTTTAATCCACATCTCAGAGACCACACAGACATCAGCATTCTCTACAGTAAAGAGAGCTTCCAGGGAGTGGAGTTATTTGTTTAGGCTGCTAGCACTGAGCAGTAATATCTTTAGATTTTCTTGGTTTTGATTTGCTATGTTGGAAGTACTTTCAGTTTGGCATTGCCTAAAAAAGGCATTATGGGGTAAGACAATGTTTTAGCTAATATTCAATAGCCTAGAGGGATGAGTTGCAGACCATCCCTGGCAAAGCAGTGTGGTCTGTTGACCATCTCCTTCCATGCTGACAAATATTGCACCCCCTTAGAATGACACCAGAAACTAAGTCATACTAAGAGATTCAGGCAGTAGCTTAGTTTTTCATTACCTGCATACGATGGTCACTTCTGGGAGTATGTTTTACACATCTCCTGATGATATAACTATATGCATTACAAAGATGTACAGTAATTCCCACTGTAACTTTAGCAGGTCATAATGTGAGTTCCATTGCTTATATGGGCCTTGCCAGAATTGTGAGCAATAAAGTGCTGTTTTTTTCCAGATGTGTGAACCGCAGGAGAGAGAAGACAACTTTGCCATCTGTGAAAGTTAGATTGTCATAGACGATCTGTGCATACATGGAATTGTGTCAGTGGAACACAGTGGTGGTAGAGTTTAGTAATATCTGTGGGAAGACACTGTCTGCCATGTGAATGCCGTTGGTGGGCATGATAGGAGCATGTATGTGTATGTGGTGTCAATATTTCTCTAACAAGATATACCATGCTGCATTATGTGCACATGAATCTTGAGATAAGAGACAGAGGTCTCAGTGGTTGGGCAATACCAATATCCCTTGCAGAAATGGTAGAATGTTATGCTGCCTTGCATAACCAGGGTAGTGAAATGCACATACCTGGTGGAGACATTGAAGATGGTATAACCATGGAGTACAACTATGAAGGTAATGTTATTTTATAAAAGTTGCTGATCCAACATCATGGTATTGTGACTGAGGTACATGCATACTGTATACATATTACAGATTCAGTATCCAAACTGGGACATGATATATCATCAGAAGAGGATAAACCATCCAATGGATTTCCAGTATTTTATAAAAGGGAAAAATGCTTTCTTGTCTGGATGGTATGTTGAAGCACTTTCCTCTTCAGAACCATCACATACTGATGTGTCTGGGCATGGTAATGAACAAAAGTACACATGCCAGTCAATATGACGTTATTCTGCTCTGCATTTTGCTGTGCCTCACTGTTTGTAACTGTATACTACTGTTGAACAAAAGTATCAATTACTTATTTTTTTTTTCACATTTCAATACAGTCTTATGAAGTGTCTTCTTCATCCTCTTCAATTGACTTTCATGTAGGTTGAAATACTGTTGACACGTAGAGTACAGCATGTGACACATAGGTTCATAGGTTCATAGGTGTGTACTAGGCTAATGGCCCTGGAGCCTTTAAAAGCCCTGCCCATAAAATTGCCCTGGCGTCGTACCACCCGATGTTAGTTCCCAGTGCCTCTATCCAGTAGAGCCACTGGTGTGATCCCAGGGGTGAACATTCAGTTACCCATCCACTCATTGAGATTTTTCTTGAAGAAGGCTAGCAAGGTGCTCTGCTTGACATGAATGTTAAGCTTATTCCAGAGTATGGGCAGTCTCTGAGTGATGAACCATTGGCTTTGAAGATGTGCACAGGCCTACAGCAGCCACAGTATTAAGACAGAGTGCAGCCTCTAGGCCAGGTGTTTGCCACTCTACACATGATAATGTCGGTACCCTGTCAGGGAATGCCAAGGCCATAGGACATGGCCATGTAACCCCACATTGGAGTCCCTCCAGTGAGGGAATCCATACACAGTAGGTATTTGCATTCTGTAGGCTTGCACACAATCAGTTACTTCAGCTCCCTGGTTTTATATAAAAAGGTGCTCAAATTCAGTGAATAGGCTCATCAATACACATAAACTGAACACGGCTGCCTTTTGTTAGCCAATGCCTATTTTTCATACCAACTGCATGTATTGCACAATGGTCTAGAACACCATTATGCAGATGTCATGGCCAATGTTTCACATCATATGAACACTATGGTAGACATTACAAGCTGTGAAGAATGGACTCTGTCAGCACTACTTGTGTTTTCTCAGAGTGCTGCATGTGCACTATATGACCTGAGCTGCTATTTGGCCCATTCACATAGAGACAGGGGGCAATACCATGGTAATGCCTCCTCTGGCAGTCACATTATTGTTTAACATACAACACACCAAACTAATGGTGCTACTACTGGACATAATACCCTCTTACAAACCATTAACAGTTATTTTGCACCTTTAAAGGTCCTGATGAATCCACAGTGTCATCTGAAAGCATAGAAGCTACATTGCCAATCCAGTTCTACTTCAGGGTCAAAACAGCTCCTTGGCTGGTAGTTTTTTGCCAGATATGCTATAGACCACCAATGTGGACATCCTTGGCTGCATTAGTGCATCCATACTGTGTCCCCTCTGCACTATGCCTTTATGTCCTGCTCTAACCTTGTTAATGATGTTGTGTCAACTACAGCATTTGGAAATGTGTGTGGTACTACACCTATCTGATGCAGCAGGTCTTTCCACACATGCTGTGTAACCTTTGAGGTTGTGTAGATGTTATATTCTATTTCTCTGGTACACTGTCTGCATTTATACAGGGTATACATATTGCAGTGTAGACATGCCTTTTGGCCATACAAGAGCTGCATATGATAATAGTGCAGTACTCCAGTACAGTAACAGGGCTCACAGTCTGTAACTTTACCTGCCTTGATTCTGCATACACATGCTGCACTAGTGATTCATTTTAGATACATATTGTGATTCTGTAGCATGATGATAGCTGCTGCATGTCATATGTAGATTTGCATGCCCTGCCAAGCCCATATCATGTTATGGTTGTTGCATTATTCTATATAATACCAGTTAAGGTAAATATGTACTGCATAGGTGACCTACATGCACACATACACCCCTGTGCTTTGTCTGAGCTGTCCCCACAATTGTTAGTTCTAGACGTGAAACAGTGCTGTAGTATCGTCCATTTTCAGCTGGAATATCTGAGATGCTACTATACAAAGGCATAGGTATACTTTAGCTATTACAGAGACTGGGTCACCCCAAAGACTGATTGGTGATATGTGGGGTGCACACATCACATAGACAGTTAGCACTTGGTTTATTGGTTAAAGAAATGGCTTGATGCCAGGTTCCCTGCTGTGCTGACCATGTTCTAGCCACTGGAAGTAGCTGCAGGTCACCCTCAGTCATGACCTACAGCATTCCTACTCCCTGGCAGTGTTGTGCACACATATCTTCTGCAATCTGTCTCTGTATAATTAGGTTGTACAATATCCAAGATATGAAATCTTGTTCGTGAAACTTTCGAAAATATATAATTCAGGGTTTGTCTGTATTATTGTATATTACAGTATTTATTGCACTGACTATCACTGTAAAGAAGCAGTGTACTGATAACATTACTGCTTTTACTTCTCACAGAATGATTACATATTCTGGCTTCTGCTTTTTCATTTTAATTTTCAAAAAATGCTCTGGAATATTAAATTTTGCCTGGAGTATTAGAGGTGAGACATTCCACAATGTATAGGTGCTATTGGGTTAAAAGAGCAGCTACTTTCTTTTTCTGTAATGTATGTAAGTGAATATGGTGGGTGTATAATACAAAAGAGTGAATACATTGCAGAATAAAAGCACAGAATTAATGAAACAGAAACACTGTTCAGGTGCAAATACCATAGCTACATAATGAAATGTATTGAATAAATGATACAGAAACACCGCAGAGTTATAAAAATCCAATGTGCATTATCGAGGGTATACAGAAGAAGGAAAAGAATGCCATTGCACATAGCTGAATAGAGCAAAACATTTAGTGTGTCATAAACAAGCCTAATTATGTATGCATTAGTCCTGGCATACTCTTGCCATGCTATGAGCAGGGCTGTATAAAGAAACTTTGCAACCATGAAAACAGCATTTACCTCCCATCTGGGAAGACTGCAAAATGGGTGTTAAAATTACCCGTAGGAGAGAATCAGACAAGTGGCACACACATTAACGTGTACATCAAAGCACTCCATGGGTGCAACATGAATACTGATGGTAACTCTACATAACAGATTGCAGACTCATTTCTTTATATACATGATGAGGAAGTTCAGAGATTGCCCAGGTGGAAATGAAGAAGTGAAAGCATAAGGAAAGATACGTGTGACAAGGGGAGGAGGGTGTGCTTTTTGTGGGTACAGATTCCCAATTTTTGTTTAAGTATGAAGTGTAAAGAGGAGTTATCAAAGATAACATAGGGTAGGAAGGAGGATAGAGGTAAAGAAATGGGGCAGATAAGCAAATGTTGCAGACAAAGACAGGAGAAGTAGTGACTCATAAGGAGGATGCAGAATGACGGAGGGTGGACAACTGGTGATGGAGTGGTTCAACTACAAACAGTGGTGGTGTAAGACACATGGATGGGGAACACAATTATGGAGGACAGGAATAGTAAGGAGGGCCTTCTTAGTCAGTTCAGTGGAGAACATGCCCAGATGTCAGTCACCTCCATGGATGACATCATGGGTGAGACCCTCATCTGGTGGCCCATTAGATGGACCCAGCTGGCCATGCAACTCAATCAGCTACATAAGATTATACTCCAGTGTGCTAATGTGGCTATCTAGTCACTGCTCCACCATGGTCCTTACCTATCACCAAACTTCCTACTGTGTGACCTAGGAAGGGTCCTCAAGACAATGTTCAAATGAAGTGTCTCAGTCTCTCTCCTGAGGTGGCCACAGATGCCACCCGTGTGCAATCCAAGTCAGCTTACACAGGATGCTCCTAGTCATTTTGCAGACTCATAAGCGTGGCAATGCTGAGGACCCAGTAGTACACTCAGAGGCATGTGCAGATCTAAGTAGCCACCACCACAAAACAGACTGCAGCATGTCTGATCCTGTAGGAAGAGAAGAGAAGAGAAGAGAAGAGAAGAGAAGAGAAGAGAAGAGAAGAGAAGAGAAGAGAAGAGAAGAGAAATATTCTGCAAGCTATACTGCCTATCACACTCCCTTAGACAGGGCATTGTGTTCACCTCTATCTCATCATCTATGGGAAAACATAAAGCAAACAATAAACATACCTCATATTTTTGAAATCAGTAGGCAGCTACAGCTACAGTTAAAAGGCATAACGTACATTGTGAAAGAACTATAGAAAGGTTATAAGAATAATACAGATCTTTCTCCTTAACTTCTTTCTTCCACTAGTGGAACACATCCGAGTGGTGTCTCTGCAGGTTACTGTATGTGTGCTTATGTGTCAGTTGTGCAGGTGATGCCAGTAACTCACTCAGTGTCCTGGGAATCTAGTGTTAGGCATCATATTTATACAGGGTCACTCACACTCCCATAGCATGTGCTCCATATAGGTCTTGTACCCAAGATGATGGAAGATTTTATTTCCTTATGCCATGTGGGAGCGATATTTAATTCAGTGCCTGGAGGCACTATCCAATCTATAAGTCAGATTGAGAAGAACGACAGTAGTCTGGTGCACATAACACATTCTAGTGACCACATGATGCTCATTGTCAGGTAACATGGAGCATAATGCAAAGTAACACTAGTGTGGCCAGCCTACAGTACAGCTTTCACTATGGCTATCCTTTGACTGCAAATAATCTGACATGAGAATTCTAGCACTGGCCATGGCTGATACAACATATCTTGTTACTGCTGTGATTCAGAGAAGACCATGCAAGTGCACCTCATTAGCATGATTACTGCATTGTGCATTCCATTTCAGCATGATAAAAACCATGGTCACCATACTTTGTCCTGCTGGGTTAAAGCATGCAGTTTAAAGAATCATAATGCAGCATGCATGAGTACTGTTAATGACCTCAAGACTGCAGAGACCCCCACAAGAGTGCATGAAGGCAACAAGGACAGTAACTTTACAGGAGTATGAGAAGTAGCACATCAGAGGGCAGAATAGAGGGCTGACATGCTGGTGTGAGGATTGTTCCTGGCAGGGCACAGTGACAGGTCTGTAAGACTGCAATCTTTCTGTGGGATCAACCTGACAAGGCACAAGGAACAGGGCTGGGAAGTTTAAAGTCCTGGGAGGGGTCTCACCTTGACAGGGCACAAGAAAAAGGACATAGCAGGTTTTAGTCCTTCTAGAGGGCTCAGCTTGACAGGAAGGAGGGAATAAAGTTAGGACAGGTTACTGTCCTGCTGTGTAGGAGTAAGACATGCAACAGTATATATGATGCATCTAGTGCACAGAGCACAGACAGAGCTGATAGCATGAGTTTGATTGGTGGTAAGCATGGCTAACAATCCACTGCTCCCACATTCTGGGATAGTACTGGAATGGTGACATCACAGCAACATGGCTGACAAGCCACTGCTCCCACATTCTGGGATAGTGCTGGAATGGTGACATCACAGCAACATGGCTGACATGCCACTGCTCCCACACTCTGGGATAGTGCTGGAATGGTGACATCACAGCAACATGGCTGACAAGCCACTGCTCCCACACTCTGGGATAGTGCTGAAATGGTGACATCACAGCAACATGGCTGACAAGCCACTGCTCCCACACTGTATAGTGCTGGAATGGTGACACCACAGTAACACACAGGGTTGAGTACATTGAATGGGAACTAGCTAGGGACATTAGTGAGGTAACATAATGGCTAATATAGACAGTCATGCATATACAAATAGAGCCAGATCTGTAACTGCAGGTGTACATATCTTGTCATGAGAACATGACTGGAAATCAACAATAGCTGGAAAATTCACAACACAAGAGACAGAGGTGCTACTACAGGTCCTACACATATGCAACATGCATATTCTAGAGAATGGTAAAGCGGACAAGGCCTTCTAGGACCAGATCTGTCAAGAGCTAGTACATGATGCCAGTACAGTGGGCAACCACTATAGTATATTAAAGTAGGTAAGTCACAGATTGTCATGTATTTTTATTCATTTATTTTTGGCTGTACATCTTGACCATCAAGCCTCAGTACCACTGGTCTATTGCCTCATTTATTTGTTCAGCTCTGAGGGCTACCATGAGGAGGGTTTGTCCATCTCTTGGACTGCAGGCAAGAGTTACGCACTCAAGAGTGGTGTTGCCATCCTAATTGTCAAGTGCTTCTTCAGTGCACTTAAGCACTTCCCTACTTGGCAATGTAAAAGGGAATGTCATGAAACCATGTCCTGCCATTGGACCCTGTATGGTGGCAATGGCTGTTCCAGTCCTCCTGCTCCTCAGTCAGTGTCTTCTTTCTGAACTCTGGCCTCCAGTTGAGCTCTTACTAGCATGTCCACTCTGCCTATCCTCCCTCACTCCAGGCCACTGAGCCACTAAACACACTTCTGTTACTCAGGCCATATTTAGGGAGTTATCCTTCCATACCACTGACAAGCCTTAGTAAATTGACATGTTACTGCATGGCAAGGACAAGTCCTAAAAATTGTCAGAGCGAGAGAGAGAGGATGACCACTGGAGGTGGACCACCAAAACAGTTGCATCTCAGACAGTTTGAGGAATTCCTGGTGTCCTTCACCAAGTAAGGTGAGCACGCTCACATACCTTGTGTTGGCTTGGATGGTGGAACTGGCCTGGAGACAGCTTTTCAACTGTCTGTTTATATGCACTAGGTGACCTGTAGCATATGCCAGTACTGTTAGACTGTTGACTTGTGACTGTGAATAATTTATTCAGAAAAACACATGTATATTTCTTATCGAAGAACATAAGCTATAGCAAAGTTTGCAATATATACTTTGCAAATACACTCTCAGTTAGTTCTCTTTCCTCTTCTACCTTATCATTACTATACCCTCCAGCACTATATTTTTGCTTTATGTAATCCATTATCTCTCCTCAGCCAAAAATACTAACCCCTACTGTCTCCCCATCTATTCATTCTGCTGTCTGATTATCCATACGGTTGGCACTACTCCAAAACCTAACATCCCCCATCTTCTTATTTTCTCATTTTGAAATTATTTATTATTAAACTCATCCCTATACTTCCATACTGCACCCAATATTTATACAATTGTACCTTTATTTGAAATTCATACTTACCATGTATTACAGTACATTTAGACTTTTATTTCATAGCACAGATACTGCTTTACTATCCTTCATCTTAGTTTTTTAACACACTAGTTGTCTTTCTCATGGGATCTATGACTCTCTTCAAACTCCTAGCTGTGTACATTGCTGCCACATCTGCCACTCATGACCTTCCTACCTGAATTAGCATGCTGTCAGCCTTCATTTTTGCCCACCATAGCTAAGCAAATTAAGCTGAAAGTGCCCTGCCCACTCTTCTAGCCTGTGTTGTCATGGCATGTATAGTGTGTCCAGTGAATGCACGGTACTGCACAGCCTAGCTGTATTATTACATTTGTCATTTTTATTCTTTGCTGTTCTTGTCACACACCATAGTTTTGTACCAGCTTATTGTATATTATCACAACTATCTATACTTTATTTTTATATGGTTTGGGTTTGTTATGATTATTATCTGTTATATTATTGCCTCTGTATCAGCTATAACCTTGTATGATGTTGACTGTATATATATTGGTTACACTACATGTTACTGCATTTGTATACCTTTTCTGCACTTTTGAGTTGGGTCTTGCCTGCAAATGTTCCTTGCAGCAGTTCACATACATATTTAACAAATGCAAAAGTAATTTCAATAAATAAACAATGATAAACTGTACCACAAGTTATGTATATTTACCTATGGTATATACTAAGACTTATATATAGCAGACTGTGTGACCTATGACTGTGGGACTCATAAATATGAACCAGCATTAACAAAGATGTGTTATATGTATGCATTCACAGGTTGGTACTGTAGGGGATCCAACATAACCAGTAAAAACATGGTTGATGTCAGCGTGGGACTATGCACATGGGACAACCAGATGTCATTATAGCACTGCCTGCACTGCAAATAATGTAGCCTGCACTCACATCAGCCAGAGATGAAATGGCAATAGAGGGGTGAGATAAAACATTAATGTCCTCTGTGTTTATTGCTGGATATCCAATCCATGTTACCCCCACACAAGCTACGCAGGCATCATCACCATGGATAATATCAAAGGGCTGCACTGCCTTCAAAGTGCATGTATCTAACATTGGGAAAAAGCATGTAGGGGTAATCTCTACATGCCTCCAGGACATTTCCTCACCTGGTTGTCATGCTTGACATTAGTCTTCGAATGTGCAGATCAGTGATCCAGGCACATATAACCACTACTCCCACCACAAGCTGTAGTATACAAAACTTCCTCATGTTGTAGAAGGCCTTCTAAAATTCCCAACAATCCTCTGCAAATGGACCCAGCTAAGCCACATTCACCTCTAAATTTTGCCAGCATCTAAACAGCTACATTGAAAAGTCTGTACCCATCTACTCCAAATATAATGGTAAATTCAGGAATAAACCTCTCTTCTAGAATACCAGTATAAACAGTATAACCAAAAAAGGAAAATAATGCAACATTGTAATAAATCCACCATCCTTATCTCACGACCATACCGAAATATGCAGCAAGGAAATTATGAGCGCTATTAGAAAAATGAATGCAGAATATGAACATGAGGTTGCAACAGATACCAAAGAAAACCACAAAATCGTTCTTTAGTTATGTCAGAAAATTAATGAATGATATTAAACAATGCACTAAGCTCATCCATAATAATATCACACATTCTAACCACAATGATATAACCAATATATTATCAGAAATATACAAATCCAAGAATTATTTAACAGTCACCAAAGTCTAGCACCATAACCAAGCAAGTAACAACAAATAAATTAAATAGTGCAGTCACCACGTAAAGGAGCAACAAATAATGTGAAAGAATAACATTTATTTGTAGCACATTAAGAGACAAGTAAGCTCTTTCAGTTAAAGAGTCTCCAAAATTTGTCATCCTGGGAGGATATGAACAACAGGCAAGAAAAAAGTAGTACTCCACACCATCAAAAGCTTTAATAAAACAACAAAGCTTTCAGATATAAACTATCTTTCATCAGTGTCTTACATAAAATAGCTATAAAACAGAATTTTTAAATAAAAATTAATAACATCACATGACACAGCAACCTATCAGCAGCAACATTCAAAAACATCAATTAAGTTTTTAAATACACAGTAGCAGCAACAAATACATAAATGACACAAATCATTTCTTCTTCACTTTCTGCTGTTTCATTTTCAAAACTGGTTTAAGTGTAACCTGCTTATTTAAACCTGGATATCTATCTGCTTCCAGTCGTATAATCCATTCATACTCTTTCATATCTACACAATTTATGAAATCATCACGTCTAGCGTTTGGATACACAATATCTATAACTGTAAAGCTAAACAGATGAGTGTCATCAGTTTCACTTATATATTTGGCTAAAGAATTAGTAAGTATTTTCCTACGAATTTCAGACCAATGCTCTATTATCCTGTCTTTTAACCTTCTAACCAATCTTCCAATATAAACCCCCAAATATTTATTACCTGTAGCAAGATAGATAATGGCTGATGTATTACATGTTGCAGTATAGTTGAAAACAAATGTCCTGCCATTTACAGGGTGCACAAATTCCACTGACTGATTTATGCTAAAACAGCAGGAACAATTGTGACAAGGGAAGGTACCCTTTTTTATTAAAGTGGAAACAGTATTATTATTCAAAGATAAATCCATATAACACAAAAGTTAAGTTGCTACAATTACTATAGGTAAACATAGGTCTCTCAGAAAGCCAATTTTCATGGCCCAGTATGCCCTTTAAAATATCCCAATTACTCCTAATAACATTCTCTATTACCTTACAAGTCCTACTATAGGTCATAAGATACCTTAAAGGTTGTGACTGAGCCGTACCATATCAGTAGAAGTACTGCTTATCGAATTAGAAAAGTAGGGTTTGGCTTTAGACTCCCTTAGTCGTAGAGCCTATTTCCTAGCTGTTTCTATTTCATTCATGTTATAATCTCTTTCAAGAAAGCTACTAGTCATTTCCTGCATCTGAGTCTCACAAACCTCTGATTGGTTATTCAACCTACTGGCTCATAGATACTGACTTTTAAGGACACTTTTAAAGGTCCTCTTCACGTGTATGCTTTTTTAGTGCAGATATTTATTTACTTGCACATCTTTTTTATATATACATGTCTCCAAACCAGATTCTGTCATTCGTAATTGAACATCCAAACAGTTCAAAGAGCTATCAGAGAATGTTATTTCAAATTTAAGGAATACAACAGTACTGTTCAAATATTGATATAAACGCTGTAATTCCACAGCAGTACCATGACAAACCAGAAAAATGTTGTCCACAAATCGTTTATAAAACAAAATGTTGGATGCAAATGGATTTTCACTTCCCTGCACATTTTTCTTTTCCCAGACTCCAAGGGTCAAATTCGCATACATATTGGCTACAGCCGTGCCCATGGCTGTTCCAGATATCTGATGGTATACTTATTTATTAAATGCAAAAATGTTATTCTTCAACATCAATTCCAGTAACTCACAGATGGTTTCAATATATCTACTAGAAGCATTTCCATATTCCTGTAGTATTTCGTTTATGCAATCAATTCCATAAGCATTAGGAATCACAGTAAAAAGGGACTTTACATCAAGCATTACCAAAATAAATTAATCATGGGCACGGCCGTTATACCAGCTATATAGCTGAGTTAGAAAATCACCTGCATCCTTGATATAGCTTGGTATAAATTTCAAGTAACCCTTCAAGATATCCTGTAGGTATACCGATATCGGTTCCATCATCCATCCCCTTCCTGAGACTATTTGTCTTATAGGAAGTTTTTCTAGGGATTTATTTATGGAAATGATTGGGCATGGTGCAGTCAGAAAATGGAAAGTATCCATATCTATATCACCCATCATCTGCAGAGCATAGATACACATATTTACTTTACTAATCATAGTATCTATGTCCTTGCTACTAATGGGTTTAAAGGTTTGCCTATCTAGTAACATTTCAGTCATAGATTGTAAATGCTGTTCCATATCCATCACTACAATAGCACCCCCTTTGTCTGCCACTTAAAATTATGTCAGTATTACTCTGTAATGATTTCAGTGCTTGGGACTCCTCAGCTGTCAAAGTATATATTTTTTCAAAACTTCTTTTATCATATAGGTCACGTATTTGTTTCTTACATAAGTTATTAAATACACTAATAACAGGGTCACTGAAAGGAATAAAAGTACTACTCCTTTTCAAGTGACTACTCACAGAAATACTATTATTCTTAAATATAGTGTTCAGATTCAGACCCCTTGAAAACAAATTTAAATCAGTAATTGCATTAACCAAATCAGCGGTTCCTGCTGGGACAAACTTCATCCCATGTAACAGCAAGGACATCTCTGCTTTAGTTAATACATAGCTGGAAAGGTTAACAACCAACGGACGAGCTGAATCACTCTTTTCCTTATCTGAGGTCAAACTGGTCTGACCTTCCAATTGGGCATCAGCTTCCATGCTCGTAAATTCAAAAAGTAGATTAGATTGATTTAATACATTTACATTAGTGGTCACAGCTGTATCAGCAGTCATAGAGTTTATTATGCTCAAGTTATTTCCCACCAATTCATCAATTTCAGTTGACCTATTCTCATTACCAGGGGCCCCTATATTCAAAGGGGTTCCTAAAATGCTTACATTACTATCCCTGCAAGCAGGATCATCTAAACCAAAAGACAGAATCCCATTTGAACCATAATCTAAACTATTTAGTGGTTCATCGGGTAGATCATTTTCTGTCAACTGATGCTTATCAGACAAATCTTTAACTACTTTTTTCTCAGTCATGGTACTTAACCCATTTAGAGTAGTAGAAACACAAGTAGAAGCTCCCAGCAATTCTACATGTTCATTCCTATCCATGTTTTGCATAGAACCCCTCAAATCATGGGGCAAGTCATTAGAAATATCTGACATTTTAGTAGTAGAAGGCTTTTCTATAGGTCTCATATCACTATTTTGTTTCCCTTCCATACATATGTGATTTTCAATGTTACCTAACATAACCATAGCTGATAGGCCTTTTGAAGACTTAGCACAAACAATTCAATCATTAGCTACATCCAAACCTAAACCTTTAAAGACATTCATATTCTGTTCTGAATATAAATCAGAACCCACACTTCTTTCCATTGGTATATCATTTTGGATGTTATTTAACATATCCGGGGCAAATAAATCTCCTAAGGGTTTTACATAAAAAAATCTCATCACCACAGGTATCCAGATTTAAATTTTGTTGAATGTTAACATTTCGCTCTATAAATCCATCTCCCAGCAGTTCAGTAATTCAAATTAGCCTTATATAAACTGCTATTTGTCTCTCGACAACTTTGCGGTAAAATAGCAGTACTATTCATATCAGCTTGGGATCCCAGAGGCTCTACAAGTTCATCTCCACCTATTCGGTATTTCAAACTAGCATTACATAAATCACTATTTGTCTCCCGATAATTTCGCGGTAAAGTAGCAGCACTGTTCATATCAAATGGGCCTCCCGGAGGCTCTATATTAACACTTCGATCAATAAAACCATCCAAATTTACATTTTCAAACATAGTTACACTTTGATCAATAGGTAGATCATTTTTATTACCATAATACAGATCAGCAACATTGTAATTGCTCTTTAAATTTATTCATGCTAGAAGTAGCCATAGCGGAAGAGCCTTTTAAGGGCTCAGAGTAAAAATTTGGTTTTGTGCATACATTCTGTTCAACAAATGAAGCTGAGTAGTTTAAGCTACATTGTATGCAATATTCCCCGCCCTCCGATGTCTATATTTCAATTCATTCATATGATTCCCCAGTACAGCATTATCAGAAAAGTGTGCTAGCGACTCTGCATGATTATTTTGACTTTTACAAACATTTTATTTAAAAAATTAAAGCAGTATAAGTCGAATAAATCATAGCTACCTTACGTGTCATATCCCCTATCTTCCAACTGTTATATTGCAATTCATTCATACAATTTCCCAGTTCAGCATTTGAAAGACTTTTACAGTCCAAAACATTTTTACAGTCTAAGGGAACAGTAGTACAATATTTTACTGAATCAAAATTGTATTGAGAGGAATCCCGAAGGTTTTCCATTAACAATTTAAGTTCACGAGGACAGTCAATAGAGGGCTTACCATAACTTGTTATTGTTTTATAGTCCTGCTCCTTGTTACAGGGCCATTTCTTGTTCTCCCCCTGGACCTCGAATGTTGTTTCAAAGTATTGCATTCCCGAGTTATCAGCTTTTCTGGCAGCTACAGCCTGATTCCCTGGTTTGTCCCTAAAAAACTTTTCTTCTGTATAACTTATTTTTCTTTCATTGCAGATGGATGGGTGTCCGAACCGGGCCTCGCCTGAAATTCATTCAGACACAATGACGTCGTAGGTGTATCTAAAACATCTCGGCTGGCTTCTAATTGGTTATTAGTAGGCAGATCCTCCCCTTCTGCTTGTTGTAAGTTGTTTATTGGCTGGAAATCATCAAGCTCATATATAGAGATCTGGGGAGCCTTTTGAGAGGAACAGACCGATTATTTCTTTCATTTGAAGAATTTTTTGGCTAATAAAAAATACGACTGCTATTAAAGTCATTTACATCACAATGTAATTTTTTTCTTACAGTGGACTCCAATTGTCTATCAAAAGCATCTAATCTCCTCATCATAGCATCAAACAGGGAGACATTGTTATTAAAGGCTGAAGATTCTACCAGCCATTTCTCTAATGCATTAATTTCTGCACATAGCTCATTCTCCTTAGGCAAAAATAACTCATTCATAAGATGCATATAGTCAAAGCTCAGATTTATATTCAGTTCCTGCCACCTTTTTAGTAGCTCAGGATAAGTATTGCCATAAGAGGGCATGATTAGCCCTCGTAGCCCTCATGGCACAATACCTAAGTTAAGATATGCATTGAAGGTAAATCGCTGCCATTGTAGCTTCTTAAAATTCTTAACTTGTGTTCCAGTATTTGGACCATAGCAACAAAGTCATTTCTTTCTGGTCTCATCTCTGTATGGCTTACTTCTTTACCAGCCATAAGGCTAGTATGTTCCAGCAGTGAATTTTCCCTCAGCAGGAGACCATTCAGTGAGTGAACCATAGGAGTATTCTCCAAAACAGCAGGCTGTGTAATGATGGAGATGTATCACCCTGACGTCCACTATTTCACCAAAAAAAGAAGATAAAAATCACTAGGAGGAGGTGAGCCAGTGATAAAGTGAAGGAATACAAAACAGCAACAACAAGCAAGAAAAATGTAGTACTCCACACCATCAAAAGCTTTAATAAAACGGCAAAGCTTTAAGATATAAACTATCCTTTGTCAGTGTCTTACATAAAATAGCTATAAAACAGCATTTTTAAATACAAATTATCACATCATATGACACAGCAACCTATCAGCAACAACATTCAAAAGGGTGTATATCACATATATATATATATATATATATATATATATATATATATATATATATATTGAACACCATAAGCTCGAACTTGGAATGTCGAAATGTGATATAATTGAAAGCTCAGGGAAAAAATGTACTGCTCCGAGAAAGACACACACAACACAAGCACACCAAAAAAAGTAATCCACACATATGCACATAAAATCCTACTTCTAACCCTACACTAAACCATACATACACTACTATCTATCCACTTACCTTAACCCAAACCCTAACCCTAAGGTCCGTAACTATAGCACACTCACGTTACCCGCTCCCTAACCCTAAGCTGCGTAACTATCACACGCACACCTTACCCGCTCCCTAACCCTAAGGTCCCTAACTATCACACACTCACCTTACCTGCTCCCTAACCCTAAGGTCCCTAACTATCTCACACTAACCTTACCCGCTCCCTAACCCTAAGGTCCCTAACTATTGCACACCCACCTTACCCGCTCCCTAACCCTAAGGTCCCTAACTATCCCATTCCCACACTCACCTTAACCTGGTCCGTTCGCACACTTACCTTAACCTGGTCCATAACCTTTGCACCACAGTGGAGAAAACAGCGAAGCGGCAGAAACAGCCCACCAAATTCTTTCCCCAGGAAAGAATTTGATATTCTGAAGTTTCGCTATTTTCAGCATTCGCTGTTTTGGGTTCGATAACATTTGATGTTTTACTACTTCGATGTTATGATATAAACCCCATTCAAAAACATCAGTTAAGTTTTTAAAAGCACAGTAGCAGCAACAAATACATAAATTATACAAAATCATTTCTTCTTAACTTTTTGCTGTTTCATTTTCAAAACTGGTTTAAGTGTAACCTGCTTATCTAAACCTGGATATTTTATCTGCTTCCAATCATATCACCCATTCATACTCTTTCATATCTACACAATTTATCAAATCACCACATCTAGCAAGGATATAACCAATATATTATCAGAAATATACAAATCCAAGAATTCTTCAACAGTCGCCAAAGTCCAGCTCCATAAACCAAGCAAGTAATAACAAATAAATTAAATAGTGCAGTCACCACGTAAAGAAGCAACAAATAATATGAAATAATAACATTTATTTGTAGCACATTAAAAGGCACGTAAGCTCTTTCATTTAAAGAGTCTCCAAAATTTGTCATCCTCGGAGGATATGAACATCAGGCCATGCTGCTTTGCCAGGGATGTATCTGTTTCGTCCTTAGTTTCAATTATTAGCAAAGACATTGCCCACCCCCATACTGCCTTTTTTAGGCAATGCCAGCCTGATAAACCTACCATCATAATGAAATGAGCTAAAGAAAATAGGAACATGATTTTGGCATTTAGTTTCAGTCCATGATTTGGGCATAGATTTTTATTTGGGATAAACTTTCACGCAGGATGGCTAAGTCATTTGTTCATAGGGTCATAGGTGGTTACTAGGCTAATGGCCCTAGTGCCCTTACTTATAAGCTAGCCAAGTTTTACCTTTATTTCCATGATCAGCACCTATCATCCCTGCCCAAGAGGGACACAGGTGGAACCCCTGGGGTGAAATTATGGTTATCCATCCAATTGTCCAGATTGCGTTTGAAGAGGGTCAGTGAAGTGCTCTGCTTGATGTGAAGTGGGAGTCTGTTCCAAAGGTGTGGTAACCTCTGGGAGACACATCTGTTCCTCCAGTAGGTTCTAATAATGTCACATACCACATTAAGGCTATTAGAGCAAGTAACCAGTGTACCATCTGACTTACGGGTATGCAGCATTTCCAATAAAGCAGGGTCATAGATTACCTTATATGCAAGGTAGAGAATTTTCCTTGTGAAGAACTGTTGTGTTCTCTCCAATTGCTGCAGGTGCTTGGAAAGGTACATACCAAAAGGGGCATTGTACTCAATTATTGGCCTGATGAGGGAAGAGTAAAGGGAGGATATGAATTTGTTTTTTGTGCAGGCAATGCTCTTACTTATGAGATGAGCAATACAGAATGCTCTCCTTACCACTGTAAAGACATGGTGATCAAAGGTAAGTTTGCTGTCAACCTCTGTGCCCAGGTCTGTCACCACTGAGTGCATACTTAGGGTTTTTTTATTGATGTGGTAGTTAACTGGTACGTCGCTCTTACTGAAAGGGATGATAATACATTTTTTGCTTTGAGTTTAAGGCCATAACTTTGGCACCAATGATTTGTTTGTTTAAGACCCTCTTGTAAGATGTTGATATCGTTTGGAGATTCTATGACTGCTCTCAGTTTGCAGTATCGGCAAGCTGTCAGCCACAAACCTTTAGTTTTAGCTTGCACTTTGGAGAAATAGATTCCAAACAGCAAACGTCCAAGGACTGATCCCTGTGGAACACCACTGGTTACAGGTCTGATGTTGGAGGTGGATTTCCCTATTTTGACTATATGGGTTCTATCAGTGAGCCAGTTAGTGACCCATCTAATTATATATGGGTTGATACCTAGCTGGGTGAGTTTGTCTATTATGTGTGAGTGGGAGATAGTGATAAAAGCTTTGGCTAAGTCTAGATAAGCTGTATGCACATATTTCCCCTAATCAAGGGCCTTGGTGACTGTCTCAAAGAAGTCCTACAGCTTTAACAGACATGATCTCACTTTGACAAATCTAAATTGAGTAGGGTCAAGAGATTGGAACATACCAATATCTTTGTTGATAAGGTTCATGATGATTCTCTCCATGGCCTTGCAGATAACGTAGTCAGGTGGATAGATCTATAGTCCCCAGGGTCAGTGGAAGTACCACTTTGTGCAAGGGGATAATGGTGTCCATTTTACATATAGCTGCCAAGAAGCCAGTGCTTAGATGATGGTTGAAAAGAGTTCTCAATGGCATTGCTAATTCTTGTTTGAGCCCTTGTAGGATGCAGCCTGGGATGTTATCAGGTCCCATGGATGCTGTACTTTTGACATTAGAGAGGGCATTCACAACCTCTTCTTTAGAGATACATGGTATACATACATTTCAACCTGGAAACATCAATAATCTGGACAAAGGCTCATAAAAAATAGGTACAAATCTGTATGCTGATTAACATAAAATTTACATACATAATTATGCAACCCGCCCAATCCAATGGAATTGTGGGATACCAACTTTCAAACACAAACTGAAGAAAGACAACCAAAATATGGCCCCAGAGCCCAGACCTTGTAGTAAATGGTAACCATTTTTTGAAATATGTAGCAATGATGTTCACTGGGAAGGGAGAAGACTATGTACCTTAGGATTTTGTTTCTGATGACTTAAAGTATGTGGGTTTTGTGGTAAAAGTAGGGCACTTAATGGTAGGCAATATACTAATCTTAACTAAAGAATATTATAGTTTGCTAGGACCTCGAAAAGTCATTCTCTTGCTTAGCTAGAGTTTGTGTCCTCTGGGGCTGTCTTTGAGTTTGCCGCCCTTCTCCCTTCACAAAATCATGGTTGAATGGGGCTCCCCCATATACAGCCCTCCCCCTGCAGCCATTCTAAATTCCCATTACTTGGCTATTTCTCCCCATTTACCATAAACACTGTAATCTGCATACTGTTTTACTTCTACAATGATTATTTGGATTTCAATTGAAACTTTTACTTTACATTTTATAGCACAAACAGTAATAGACATCTGCTAAACAAAGCAATACAGTCTCACAATGAAAATAGACTTAGCATTAAAACTTCTCTGCCTTTGAAACTCACTTTCATTGAAGCAGCATTGAAACCCACATTCAAAGAAAATGCATCTGGCCAGTGTCAGATAAAGATTACCTTTCGGATGTGTTCAAATCATAGGCCCCTTGCACACGAAACATACATGTGTTCTTTGATACACCTTCATGATTGCATTGAATTATATTCCTTGTATAATACAACACACTTATTAGAGCATGTGTTAAATTTATTATTTTGAACATTTTTCCAGTAAGCAATGAAACAAAGTGCATAAACCAGTAATGACAAAAATGCCCAATTCAGAATACTTCCATCATAAAAGTCTACTCAAACTTCTACAATCCACCAGCATCGGTAAATATGCACAATCTCTGCAGAAGTAAAAGTCATCTAAATAATTCCACATTAAAGAGATCTGTAACTAATGAAGAGGTTGGTGCTAGCAAACAAGTTTATATTTCATTGTTTCCTTTACAAATAAAGTGCATGTTGCCCTTGAGGAATAAATTGCCTATGTTACATAAAAAATGATAAGCTAGTAATATTGCAATAGGGAACGGATGGCAAACTGATATCAGGTTCATAGTTACTAGGTATCTCTGCCAAAGAGGACATTCTTAGGACTGCAGCATCCACCCCCTTTAAAAGTACAACACAGTACAGTATCAGCAATCCATCTACATACTGTGGGAGTAGAACCCACAGCTCAAAAAGCAAGCATTATACCTGCTGTGCTACTAACACAAACAGACTTGGCATAAGCAGCATTAAACTGCTCTCCCCCTGAAGAACTATGTAGCACAAGAACACTGGAAAAAGCCAAAATTTATGGGGGGGGGGGGGCAAAGGTCCAAAACCAGGGACACATTGTAAACATTTCTTGTATAATCTTAGAAAGTTGCTAGAATAAAATGTTTTGTGTTACCATGCATTTCCCGAAAGACAGGAAAACTGACAGTTAGATGGTTATCATTATTTAGTGAATTCAGTCCTCACTGGTTTGCTAGAAAACCACAAATTTTAAGAGGAACAGACCAAAAGTATGAGCCAAACATTAACTCCTTGAATCACAAGTAGAGGCTTGGGTAGAGAATTTAGGCTCTTGCTCCTTGTACCTCAGGTACAGGGTTCGAGTCTAATTACCTCTAACCACCAGTTATACCTAACTGGACATTTTACACAGAGACACACACACACACACACACACACACACACACACACACACACACACACACACACACACACACACACACAAACACAGGAAAGAGTATGTGTTAAGTAGTCTCCAAGCAAGTAAAATCAACAGCATTGAACTAGTTACTAATACAAAATACAGCACATAATATCTGTGTTTAGCAGAAGAATCTCAATACAGCACATACTGGAATGTGTCTGTGTTAAGCATGAGCCAGAAATAGTAAATCAACATCAAACACTTACCAGGCAGAATTAAATTAAAAATACTGCACATATCTGTGTGCTTAGCAGTAGAATCTCAGCACATACTGGAAAGAAGCACGAGCCATTCCAGAAGCAGAAAACCAACATCCAAATGCTTACCGGGCAGGAATTAAATATAGCAAAAACAGCTGCTATAGTCTTTTCTTTTGCCTTAAGGTCTGTCCCTTGTGAAGCTGACATCATCATGCCCTGTGTGTGATGACTAAAAAAACTTAAAAAAGCTGGGAAATTTGGAAATTAAAGGGGCCATGTGGCAATTTGTGGCACCCCAATATTTTGCTCTCAAAACCGGCATTTACAGAGGAATTCAGTATGGCTGAGAGGTCTGATGGTAGAGGACATGTGATAGGGATATATTGCGGTAAGTGTGGTGGGGATAGGGCAGAGGTGTTTTCATAGACCATGATGGTTAACAGGTTAGCAATGTCCACAGGCTCAGTATATGTGGTATCATTAACTACCAATTCAGCACAAATCTGGGCTGTTCCTTTTAGGTTACAGATGTAACTAAAGAACACTTTATGATTGTCCTTAGTTGAAAAAGTAAATTTGGATTTATAGCTAGCTTTGGAGAACTTCACAAAAAGGTTTATTTGCTTGTTTAAACTGAGGAGGGAGTGTTTCCAGTTTAGGGCTCACTCCCTCTAACTCTTACACAGCAATATCTTCCTCTTATTGGAAAGCCTGTTAATGGCAGTTGTCCACCAGATAGGTTTGCTCTTCCTTGAGGAGCTTGTTTTGGTCCTATCAGGTATGGCCAGGTCAATGCAGTTGTTCAGGTGTTTGTACAAAGCATTCATGTAGAACTCCGCATCGTTGCCAGTTCCATCCGAGGTGGGAGGTACAGTGAAGCTATTTATACTATCCTGTAAGAGGTTATAATCTGTTTTGGAGAAGTTTTTTAATGTAGTTGGTGCTGGGGGGTCAGCTGTGATGGTTACTTCAAATGAGACTGATTTGTGGTCAGAGCTCACCAAGGAAGATCTCGCAGTGGGGGTCCTACAGTGGAACCCCATATTGGTAATCACCAGATCCAAGATGTTGGCACTCCTTGTGGGGGTACTAACTAGCTGGTCCAGGGCAATGGAGTTAATGAAATCAAGGAACCTTTGGCCAAGTGAGTTTTCACATGAGTAATTTGCCCAGTCAATGGATGGGTAGTTAAAGTCACACAAAACCATGGTGTTTGGATGTATTCGGATGTATCTTAATAGACTCAAGTAGATCCAAATAGGCAGAGTGGGTGTCATGATTCATGGAGGGAGTCCTGTAGCTGGGAATGACTTGAATAGGTGTCCTACCAACAATTAATTGCACCTGAAGTATCTCCAGGGAATCATGCTGTCTAACCAGTCTGTTGGTGTATTCATCTTTAATGATTATTTATACACCACCTCCTTTAGTTTTCACACTTTCAGTTTGTGATATGAATGTGTGGAAGGAGACGTAGCCTGATATGGCTGGCATGCTCTCCACAGCTTTGAACCAGGTCTCCATGACTGCACAAATGTCTATGCCTTCCAAGGTGAGGACCAGTGAATGCAGTTTCATGTTAAGGCTCCTAGCATTTAGCAGCAAAATCTTGAGGCTGTTTTTAGATAGAATTCTTACATTGGGAATTTTGTCCTTGAAACACTGCCTAAAAAAGACACTATTGGGGTGGCAAGAGCCTTGGCCAGTGGCTGAAAGCCCAGGGGTGACAGATGAAGACCATCTCTGGCAGAGCATTGAGGTTTGCCAATCATGTCATCCCAGGCTGAGAGATTCTGTATCCCTTTGGAATTTCACCAAAAACTAAGCCAATTATTGAAATCAATCATTTTCTATTTATATTGAGACATCATCCTAGGTGAAGGTAAAATGCTGCTTAAGGTTACGGACATAGCTTGAGACACATAGTCCAAGAGCTCAATCATGTTTCTCTTCATCTAGTCCAGAGAGGAACATCTCAAGTCATTCACACCAATATGGACTATGACAGAATCATAACAGTACCTGTTGTTGAGAGACTTGAGTGCATGTGTGATATGGCAGATCCTGTCACCTGACAGACAGCTGACTGGGACCTTCTCCTAATCCAGCCCGGTGAGAGAGGCATATGTGTGTCTCATAATGAAATAACCTATGACTAATATGTTTGTTTTTTTGTTTTGCCTTAAGTGCTTGGCAGGTGAGACACTGATATATGGGCTATTATGTGTATTGTGTTCTGCAGAGGATGTATTATGTGTAGTGTACTTGTGTTTGTGTTTGGGAGGTCTCTGGTGTTTAGGTATGTTTCTGTTGAGGACCTCTGCATATGTAGGTATGTGTGATGTGGGTTTGGTTGGAGTAGGAGGTGAGGTGTACATACTGATGATCCGCTGATTGTCATATGTACTGGCTGGTGTGTGAGAGAGCATGGATTTAAGATTCTTAATATAGTTGCATCTCTCACATGTTGAGTTTGTGTGGTCTAGGAGCAGAGTGAACATGAGGTAGTTACTGCACTGTCTCAGGATGCCCATGTTAACCAAGATAGCTGGGGAAACTGTGGGAAATTGTACATCCATAGTATTAGGTAAATGTATATGGTCAGGAAGAGAGGTATGGCTAGTGGGTGAAAGGTGTGCTGGTACCTCTGAGGTTAGGCTTAATGTTCTACCTGACAGTAGAGCTGAGCCACAAAGAACATCTAGGGGACCACAGGCAAAGTGCTAAGGGAAAATTTAACAAGCAAAACGTGTGCTACTATAACCACCAACAGTAACTGCCACTACATGGCAGTGCACGATGGTGCTCTACATGCAAGAATGTGCAGATGCGAGGCTTACATAAAACAAGAAATAACCCTTTTAACTCAAACTAGCCAATAAGTATGCACTGTCTGAGCTCTAGTCCAATCACTCTCCATTAGATGGGACCTAGACAGTGCACTCCTCCCACAAGTGTGCAGAAATTCCTTCTCCAACAAAGATGGCTTGAATTTGATGGTCAGAAGTTACAAAACAGACCCAGAAACAGCAAGCCCGAACTAGTACAGTATGCAGTAAAATGTGGCCAAAAACAGTTCAGACAATTCAAAGAGTAGAGTGCAAATACAAGTTAAGAGTACAATATAAGAGCAGAAACAGGCACTTATAGTGTGTTCATTTGTTAAAGCAGCATGAAGCAATAGAGCTTCTTCATATACAATAACCACCACAAAGGTCCCATACCATATATTAACTAACTGTAGAACACCATCTATGATACAGGACAGCCAAATCACCTATCTACAGGAACTAGAACCACTCTGCATTAAATACAATGCTTATTTATTTTATTTATTTATTTTACATTTGTTGACCGGGCTAGTCTAACTGGATATATGTCCATTTTCAGTAGAGGCCGGGGAAAGAAGCTCCACACAAACAAAAAATATTAGCAACTTCAGGTACAGTACTAATTTAAGGTGAAGAATACAATTGTTATATAGCAGGATAGTAATTTTTAAAGTAGCATATAATAAGAAAGAAAAATGAAAACACACTAACAAATAATAGCAAATTCAGGTACAGTAGTATTTTACAGTGTAAAATACAATTGATTATATAGTAGCATAGCAACTTTAAAGTAGCATATTTATTTATTTATTATTTTATTTATTTATTTATTTTATTTTATTTTATTTTATTTATTTTACATTTGTCGACCGGGATAGTCCAACTGGATACATGTCCATTTTCAGCGGAGGCCCGGGGAGAAACGCTCCAAGATAATAATACACATTGAACATTTAGTAAATGCTAGTTTCAAGCAGATTACAGTCATAAGCAATACCAGCATTTAGCACATATAGTACTTATTATAAAATACTTTACAAAACATGACATTATTTTCAAAGTTAAACATACATAAAATTACATTCAGGTTTAATGAGCACACTGAGCAGCAGCTATACAATTGACCCTTCCTGAAATGGAGTGGTAGAAAGAAGTTAGAAGTAGTTGAAGGTAAGGCACCTAAGACATAGAAAGGTCACCAGTCAGTGTTAGTGCAAGGACACAACCAATGAGTTTTGAAGTATTTCTTGAGTTTATTTTTGAATGGGGTTAGTGAGGGTTCTAGGGTCAAGTCATCTGGGAGTCTGTTCCATATTTTTCCAACAGAGTTGGCAAATAAAAAGTTGATATCTGAGTAGTTGGATTTGTTTGTTTGAACTAGGAGTCTAGTGGATGATTGCAGTGGCTGGGCACTGGTGTAGGGGACGATAATATTTTTTTAGTGCAGGTGTATTTTCTGGTTGGTAAAGGACTTTATGTGCCACTATTAGCTGGTTGAACTGCAGTAGGCTTGGCAGTTCAAGCCATCCTAGGCGATTTAGGTTGTGACAGTGGTGTGTCCAGTAGGCTGTGCCAGTAGCAAATCTGGAAATGTGGTTATAGCAGGATGATAGTTTATTAAGATCTGTTTTGTTTAAGTTAGAGAATAGAGGTGAGGCATAGAGAATAGTTGATAGCAGATGGGAACAGGCAATTGCATATCTAACAACTGGGGTAAGGAAAGGTTTGATTCTGTAAAGAGAGCTAAGTTTTTTATTAATGGTTTTGACAGTTGAGCATCAAACTTCAGGTTGTTATCAACTATGACACCCAGTAGTTTAGTTTGGGCTTCTGGAGAGATGATAGTGCCATTGTTAGCAGTTATGTTGAAGGCTGGCAGGGGGGTCCTGCATGTGGGGGAGAAGAGGAACAACTTAGTTTTGTTGAGGTTTAGGATTAGATGTTGATTGCAGAGCCATTTTTTCACCGTATTGAAGGTAATTTGGGTTAATGTGAATAAAGTAGCTGGTGAAGTGTAATAACAAATCAAGGTGGAGTCATCCGCATATTGAATACAGGTAGCATTTGGGATGACTGAATGAAGGCCTTTGATAACGATGGAGAAAAGAAGGGGTCATAGTATCGAGCCCTGGGGGACTCCTAATGTGATGGGTAGGTGAGATGATAGCTTGTCCTGCCATAGGACTGCCTGTTGCCTGCCCTGCAGGTAGGATTGAAACCATTGGAGTGCATAATATAATAATATATTATTCATATAATTATAATATAATAATGTAATTATAATATAATAATATTATCATCATCATCATCTTTTGGCTGTTCCCGTTAGGGGTCACCACAGCAGATCACCTGTTTCCATTTCTTCCTGTCCTCTGCATCTTGCTCTGTTACACCAACTACCTGCATGTCCTCTCTCACCACATCCATAAACCTTATCTTAGGCCTTCCTCTTTTCCTGTTACCTGGTAGCTTCATCCTTAGCATCTTTTTCCCAATATACTCAGCATCCATCCTCAGCACATGTCCAAACCAACGTAATTGTGCCTCTTTGGTTTTGTCTCAAAACCTTCCAACCTGGGCTGACCCTCTAATATACTTATTCCTAATCCTGTCCACCCTCGTCACACCCAGTGCAAATCTTAACATCTTTAATTCTGCCACATCCAGCTCAAACTCCTGCCTTTTTGTCAATGCCCCTGTCTCCAACCCATATAATATAGCTGGTCTCACTACCCTCTTGTAGACCTTCCCTTTCACTATTACAGGTACTCGTTTGTCACAAATCACTCCTGACACTCTTCTCCACCCACTCCATCCTGCTTGTACTCTCTTCTTCACCTCTCTTCCACACTCACTGTTAGTCTGAACTACTGACCCCAAGTATTTAAACTCATCCGCCTTCTACTCCTTGCATCCTCACCATTCCTCTATCATCCCTCTCATTCACACACATATATTCTGTCTTAGTCCTGCTTACCTTCATTCCTCTTCTCTCTAGAGCATATCTCCATTTCTCCAGGGTCTCCTCCACCTGTTCCCTACTCTCACTACAGATCACAATGTCATTTGCAAACATCATAGTCCACTGGGACTCCTGTCTGATCTCATCTGTCAACCTGTCCATCACCATTGCAAATAAGAAAGGGCTCAGAGCTGATCCTTGATGTAACCCCACCTCCACCTTAAACTAATCCGTCACTCCCACCGCAGACCTCACCGCTGTCACACTACCCTCATACATATCCTGTACCACTCTTACATACTTTTCTGACACTCCTGACTTCCTCATACAATACCACAACTCCTCTCTAGGCACCCTGTCATATGCTTTCTCTAAGTCTACAAAAACACAATGCAACTCCTTCCGACATTCTCTGTACTTCTCCATCAACACTCTCAGAGTAAAGATCACATCTGTAGTGCTCTTTCCTGGCATGAAACCATACTGCTGATCACTAATCATCACCGCCTCTTCATAAGCTTGCTTCCACTACTCTTTCCCATAACTTCATGCTGTGACTGATCAATTTAATCCCTCTGTAGTTACTACAGCTCTGCACATCACCCTTATTCTTAAAAATCGGTACCAAAACACCTTTTCTCCATTCCTCAGGCATCCTCTCACTTTCCAAGATTTCATTAAACAATCTGGTTTAAAACTCCACTGCCATTTCACCTAAACACCTCCATGCTTCCACAGGTATGTCATCTGGGCCAACAGCCTTTCCATTCTTCATTCTCTTCATAGCTATCCTTACTTCCTCCTTGCTAATCCATTGTACTTCATGATTCACTATCCCTACATCAACCAACCTTCTCTCCCTCTCATTCTCTTCATTCATCAACCCCTCAAAGTACTCTTTCCATCTCCTCAACACACTCTCCTCGCTTGTGAGTATGTTTCCTTCATTATCCTTTATCACCTTTACCTGCTGCACATCTTTCCTAGCTCGGTCCCTCTGTCTAGCCAATAAGTACAGGTCCTTTTCTCCCTCCTTAGTGTCCAACCTTTCATACAACTCTTCATATGCCTTATCCTTAGCCTTCGCCACCGGTCTCTTTGCCATGCACCTCATCTCTTTATACTCCTGTCTACTTTCTTCATCTCTCTGACAATCCCACTTCTTCTTTGCCAACATCTTTCTCTGTATACTCTCCTGTACTTCCTCATTCCACCACCATGTCTCCTTGTCATTCTTCCTCTGTCCAGATGTGATACCAAGCACCTTTCTAGCCGTCTCCCTTACTAGCTCTGCTGTAGTTACCCAACTATTTGGTAACTCTTCACTGCCACCCAGTGCCTGCCTTAACTCATCCCTGAACTCCACCTCACAATTGCCCTTTTTCAATTTCCACCACTTGATCCTTGGTGCTGCCCTCACACTCCTCCTCCTCTTCTTGATAACCAACGTCATCCTACAAACCACTATCCTATGCTGCCTAACTACACTTTCTCTGGTCACCACTTTACAGTCTCCAATCTCCTTCAAACAGGCCCTCCTACATAAGATATAATCCACCTGTGTGCATCTTCCTCCACTCTTGTATGTCACCCTATGCTCCTCCCTCTTGATAAAATACATATTCACCACAGCCATGTCCATCCTTTTCACAAAATCCACTACCATCTGACCTTCTGCATTCCTTTGTTTAACACCATACCTACCCATCACTTCCTCATCCCTTCTGCTCCCTTCGCCAACATGCCCATTGAAATCTGCTCCAATCACCACTATCTCACCCTTGGGTACAGTCATCACCACTTCATCCAATTCACTCCAAAATGTCTCTTTCTCATCCATTGCACACCCAACTTGTGGAGCATATGCACTAACAACATTCATCATTACACCATCAATTTCCAGCTTCATAAACATCACTCTATCCGACACACTTTTCACCTCCAAAACACTCTCAGCATACTGTTCCTTCAGAATAACTCCTACGCCATTTCTCCTCTCATCCACACCATGATAAAACAATTTGTACCCACCTCCGATACACCTAGCCTTACTCCCCTTCCATCTGGTCTCTTGCACACACAATATACCAACCTTCCTTCTGTCCATCATATCAGCTAGCTCTCTCCCTATACTAGTCATACTGCCAACATTCAAAGTTCCGACCCTCACTACCACAGTCCAAGCTTTTCTCCTCTCTTTCTGCCTTTGGCCATGTCTTCTGCCTCTTCTCCTCCTTCGGCCAACAGTAGCCCAATTTCTGCCAGCACCCTGTAGGCTAACAGTACTGGTGGCGGCCATTGTTAACCCGGGCCTCAACCGATCCGGTATAAAAATTTTTCTTGGTATCTGCATGAAATGTTTTGGCGAAGTTTTATGTCGGATGCCCTTCCTGACGCAACCCTCCCCATTTATCCGGGCTTGGGACCGGCTCAAAGAAATGCACTGGCTTGTGCATCCCCAGTGGCTGGGTTAATATAATAATATGATATTCATATAATTCATATAATAAGAAGAAAGGGAAAGAAGTTCTTTATAGATATATATAGATGAAAACATGTTCATACAGTAAAAATACTTACTATACCAGTTCATATTCTGTAGTGGTTCCTATATAAGAGTAAGTTGTTAAAGACTTTAGTTAGCTTAACTGGATCTACTCTCTGAAGCTAATGAAAGAGTTGGATAAAAATTGCAAATGGTTAGATAGGTAGACTTTAGACATAGTGGAGGGTGTTATTAGTCTGGGTTACTACATGGGCATAACCAGTGGTTTTTAAGGTATTCTCTAAGTTGCGTTTTGAACAGTTGCACTGAGGAGAGAGATGACAGTTCCCTGGGAAGCAGATTCCAGGATTTACCCACAGTGTTGGAGAACAGTGAATCCCCAGCCTTATTTTTTGGATTTAACTGAAGATACTAGTACTTTATTGGCTGATCTAAGGGTTGTCAGATTATTATAAGGGGTTAGAAGGTTAGTAAGTATTGGAGTATTCGTGGGAAGATAAAGGATCTTGTAAGGCAATAATAAGTTGTTGAAACTGAAGTTGATTATGTAGTTCCAGCCAACCTAGTTGCTTTAGGTTTTGACAGTGGTGAGTTCTAAGTGAGGAACCAGTAGCAAATCTGACAATGTTATTGAAGGAGGTAGCCAGTTTGTTAAGGTTGTTTTTTGATAGGTTGGTATAAATGGGAGAGGCGTAGAGGAGGGTAGAGATTAGATGGGTATGGGCAATAGTTGTTCTAGCTGTTGGAGTAAGGAAGGGTTTAATCCTGCAGAGGAAGCCTAGTTTTCTGTTAACTAATTTTATTGTTGTGTTAATATGTGTGTGTCAAAGTTAAGATTATGGTCTATTTTTACACCTAAGAGCTTGGTGGTTGGGTCAGGAGACATGACAATGCCATCGTTGGATATAACTGTGAAGTCAATTGGGAAGGACTTTTGTGTGGGAGTGAAGAGTAGTAGTTTTGTCTTTTTGGGGTTCAGGAGAAGGCTATGCTGTAAGAACCAGCTTTCTACTAAGTTAAGCACCGTTTGGGTAAGGGACTGGAGTTCCGGTGCAGAGGTTGCTGAACATATTAGTGTGGAGTTGTCAGCATATTGTATACATGTAGCTTGAGGAGTTATTAGATTAAGATCATTGATAAAAATTGAGAAAAGGAGAGGGCCCAAGATTGAACCTTGAGAGATGCCTAGGGTAATAGGAAGGTGAGAGGATAGATTATTCTCCCAAAGCATGGCCTGTTACCTGTTTTCTAGGTAGGATTTAAACCATTGTAATGCCTGTGTATCTAGTGAGAGAGACTTAAGTATATTCATAAGTAGCTGATGGTTAACCATATCAAAGGCTTTTGATAGGTTGATAAAGAGCGCAGAGGATAGAGTATTATTGTTACGATTTTTGTTAATGCAGTCAGAAAAGGATAAGAGGGCCATGATGGTACTGTGAAAAGGCCTGAAGCCATGCTGACAGTTAGCTTGTAAATTATTTTGCAGTAAGTGGTCTAGTAGTTGCTGGTGGATAATTTTTCCATTATTTTTGCTAAAGGAGAGAGTAAAGCTATTGGGCGGTAGTTTGAGAGTTCAGTTGAGATGCCACCCTTATGCAGTGGAATAATGTGGGAGATTTTCCAGATAGATGTGATGGTTCCTTCAGTAATGGTTCTATTTATTAGGATGGAAATAGGAAAGGCTCCTACTGTTGCAGCTATCTGTAGATATTCTGCTGGTAGAAGGTCAGCTGAGAGGGTACAAGGTTTTAGTTTTTGAATAAGAGTGCAGATGAAGGATGTTGGGACTGGTTGTAAATGAAATGAGGAAGGTAAACTTATCAAGGAGGATAACAAGCTTGTGCTAACAGGAGGTAATGAATTAGCTAGAGATTGGACTACCTCAGTAAAGAAAGTATTAAAGGCATTAGCAATATGCTTGGGATTCTCATGGGTGGAGCCTGTTGGGGTAGGAGTTTTGGACTGAACTGGATGTAGGAGTCTATTTATACCTGCCCAGACCTTTTGAGGTTTGTGTTGGTGGGTTTGCTGGTTGTGATGGTAAAAGTTTTTTTTTTTATCTAGAAGTATTGATTTTTGGTAGCATTTCTCAGCTGTCTAAATGTTGGATGATCAGCTGGGTTTTTTGTTGTTCGCCATTTGGCCCAGATTTTATTTCTATGTAGAATTTTGTGCCTTGTCTCTTTTGTAAGCCGTGGAGCAGTTTTAGTCCTATTTCTGATTGAGTGGGAAGGGGAACAACAGTCCAGGATTTCTAAGAATTTGGCATTAAAGTAAGATACTGCTTTGTCTAATTGGAGGTGTCTTAGAGGTGACCAATCACATGCTTTAAGTTCAGTTTGGAAGTTAATAGGGTTAAAGGTTTTGTTGGATTTAATAGTTTTATATAAGGATGGTTTGTGCATAATGATCTTTTGCCTGATTATGTAGGTCAGTGAGTGGTCACTGACATCATCAGGAAGGATACCAGCTTTATATGAGAGGGGGTGACTATTTATTAGTATCCAGTCTAGAGTGGTTTCTTTATTGTTAGGTTTATGAATCCTGGTGGGGGAGGTAATAGTTTGGGAAAAACAATAAAGGTTTATATGGGTAGTTTGGTTGGCCAAGATACAGGTGTTCCAGTCAATATTAAAGTCACCCAGGACAATGGTTTCTTGTGGGAAGTTAGCTGGGAGCCAGGAAAGGATATTTTCTAGGGTGTTTATATTGTTACCAGGATCGAGATAGGAACATATGATATAGATGGATTTACAGGTGTTGATCTGGAGTTTAGAAATAAGGATTTCAGTGTTATTAATAGAAGGTGGTTGCACATCCAATGATGCAACTTGCAGCTCTATTTTATATAATATTGCTACCCCCACCCTTTTTGGTTTTGTGGTCTTTTCTCAGGATATTGTATCTGGGTGGGGAGAATCCATTGTCTTGAGTTACAGGTTTTAACCATGTTTCTGTTAGGCAAAGGATGTCAAAGGAGTGAACATCTAAGAGGGCATGGAGGTGGGCAACTTTATTGTTTAAGCTCCTTATATTGAGGTGTGCTATAAGGAGAGAGATGTTTTAGTAGGGGTTTGAGATGTAGAGGGATTTGGTATATGGGGGTCAGTGGTGGTTGTGGTGTTGGGACCAGGGGTGGGATGAATATCACCATCTAGAAGTTTGAGTCTGTTAATTCTATGTATTATATACAAGAATTTACAGGGTGTATTTTGTGTTTTCTTGGGTTGGTTATAGTTAATGTGGACTAAACGATGAAACTTTGGCAGCAGATAAGAGGGTGTTGATGTAATATTTATGTGGTTTGGAGAAGGTGTCAGATTTGTTAGGGAAGTTTGCTTAAATGGATGGTTAAAGTTTGTCAAGGTTTGATGCTCATATTTAGTTAGGACATAGGGTATAAATAGTAAAGGTAGGAGTGCATGTAAGAGAAATAGTTTTGTGTGTTTAGACATGGGTGTTATGGGCATAGAGAGGGAAAATGTAAATAAGTTGCTAGGGTAAGGTATTATAAAGAGGATGATAGAGGGGAGGTTCTACCTAGTATTGTAATAACTTAGGGTGTCAAGTATGTAAATAGGTTCTTTTGTACTTAGTAATTTAATGCATATCTTTAAGTGGTAGAGGTATAGTAGTTAGTACTTTAATTAGTAGGAGGATGGGATTGGATGACTAGGGATGGGGGTGTGGCATTGGAGGTATATGAGTAGGACATATGGGGCTGGGTGGAAATTGGGGGTAGGGTAGGGGAGCTGAGTGAGCCCACAGGGCGAACAGAGAAGGGTTCAGACAGGTAATCGAGAAATGTCAATAAAAAACTATCTGTGAGCAGCTGACTACTGGGTTCTTTAATTGGGAAGGGTAAGTATGTAGGGGAGGAAACAGTGGTAGTGATAGTAATGGATAGGTGAGTGCAATTACAGTGGAAAGTAGCAGATAGAGTGGGAAAGAATGAGCAGGAAGAAGTTCCTTAGTCCTTCTTTTGTTAGTTCAGGGTTTGAACTTTAATTAATTTAAAATCTGGGTGAAAGATAGATGTATTAGGAGCTGTCCTAGTCAAATGGCATCATAAATACTCATTACAGGGATTTAATGATTTGGAGGGACAGGAATATCTCCCAGAGGATACCAATGATCTGGAACAGGCTCCCCATCAACATAAAACAAAGTTCACCGTATCCGCATTCAAGTGTAGCTTGGATCTATGGATAGGAAACTGAAAATGTATCCCAGGACTGCCCCCTTTACTACTGATGGACAGAGGTAGCTCCTAAATGCTTTATCCCATACATGTTTTTCTTAATTTATATATGGTATAATCCCGGTTACTCTTAGTAGTGGTAATATATAATTATCAACCATGGGATGGATAAGGCTAATCTCAACCCAAATGGGAAAGGTTAATTCAAGGACAAAAATGGAAATCGTTAAGGCTTAAAATTTCCCACAAGGGCTGCCAGTCTATGACTTGCCTATAAACCTATGCATGGTAACACACACATGCACTCCATCACTAGGGCATAGCATAAATCATAACTGCAGCATACTTTTGGAAATCAGAAAAAGAAATGACTATCAAAATTATGGCCCATCTCTACAACTGACTATCACTTCAGTCAGGAACAAATGAGCCTATGAACTTCTAAATGCACCAAGGAATAACATCACTGTATGACTATTGTATGGGCCAAAGAAATAGCATGCTAGATCCATTCTCAAGGGAATTAACTGACTAACTGTGTCTTTAGAAAGGTTAGAAGATAGTCAAGATGTTGGGAAAAATGTAATTTGCTATAAATAATCATCAGTCATCTTCACTAATCTTAAAATAACATCTAAAACATTAACAGACAATTGTTAATTCATTTGAAAGCTAAGAAAGCTTAGAAGCTATCCACATGCATTTAAAAATTGGGTGCCTCTCTATTTTGCCGCATGTACTTTTGACAGTACAAAGAAAATTATAAGCATATTCATGATATGTCTTGATAATATTCCTTGTAGTTTAGTACACAAGGGCAAGCATAACATAGACAATACATTAGTTATGTGCTACAAGTCTAAAACAGGTTATATTACAAATGTATGGTTATAAGCTACAGTGGTCTTTATACTTAGAGGAGGCATCATTTCAGACCCTGGTAAGTACTGACAAACAAACCAAGTATGTGTACTATTCAGTGTAATAGATAACATGGCAACAGGACTAATGCAATGAGATAATGGGGCTCTACTATTCTCTGACCTTCACCAATATGGATGTATTAGAGGCCAGGTTTTTTGTTACAGCAGTACTGAGTAATGTACTTATTTTTCCGCACAGAATACCTGGATATGGCTATCAATGTCAACATATTTTATATACAAACACTGCTAACAGGGTCAGCATGGTACATGTAAACTGTTATTCTATTGTACAAAACTAACAATCCCCGGGATTCATGAGGCTTGCGCCAGGCGCAGGCATAGTGTCATCGATTTAATGCCAAATATGGCCACCAAGCGATTCAGGTACGAGCTGTTTCCATGTGCACTACCACTGTACGCCACAGCTGTGCAGCTCCCGGTGCATGTATGCTAATTACCCCATGCACAGAAGTGTAGCGTGCAAATGAAGGTATATAGTGATTCATGAAGTGGTGCAGGTGTAATTTAAGCATGCAGAAATGTACACCAAAAAAAAAAACGGTTTACATTTTTTCAGACATAAAATCGGAGCCATGACAGTGGACCAAACTTATGTATTATAATGTTAATATATGTCAATGGCTAAATATATAGCCAATGGCATAAAAAACATGCACAACACATAAAAAATAACATATAATGTCATGGCCACGCAAATGCAAAGTAAAATCGCAGTGCATCAGTGTGCAAATAGGATCACAATGAAAATATATTTATATGCAATAAAACTGCAATGTAACACATTTCATGAATTCCACATAATAGTCAATAGCACGCATGCTACACCACAACCATGGTGCAAGGGTTAATAAGGGTCTGTGACAGTGTTCTGCTTAGTAACTAGGAATTAGTAGTCAATGCCATGCAAATGAGTCAAGTAATACTAAATCGCAAAATTCCCGCCGGCGTAAGAATGTACCTCACAGCATAGCAGAACAACACAGATGTGTGGCCTGGAGATAAACATGACATCAAGAGAGGGGTGCGCCACCTTAGCTGTAAGCACATTCGAGCATTGCTAATCCAGGCTGCCTGTTGCTAAGCAAAGTCGCAGGATAGAGGTGTGGAAGTAGCCATACCTTTGCTTAGCTGAGAACACACAAGGTAACCGAAAGTGCATGTGAACGTGGATGAAAACGCGCCCAAAACCAGGTAAACAGCTGTGCGCGGCATGCACCACAGCTGAAACAGGAAGGATACGGGAAGACAATAAGGAAATGCTGCACCATGGTAATTGGAGTACAAATGAGTAATTAACACCTAGGAACTCACAGTGTACCACTGACAACAGCAAACAAGGCTGTTAGCAGCAACCTGCAGAACAGGAAAGGGAAGGTGCCGTACTGCAAAGAAAAGAGAACTGTCACAGCAGAACAAAGCAAACTTGCAGTAGATCAGCTACATAGCACATTTTGCTACACAATCCTGGGTTGGAAAAGTACAAAACAAGAAAGCAGGCAGCTGCATGCATGCCTGACAATGGGTGAGGAATCGGGTTGAAAAGTGAAGTAAAGGGCAATAGATGAATCATGGCAGCCAAGGGTAAGTCAACACCAAAGGCCCCACAATAGCAGTACCTGCTGTAAAACCCATAATTAAGATACCCTGCAGCTGGAATTGCACATACACACCCAATTACACCAACAGCATCCATTACACAATACTATAAAGTGTGAAAGACCCACACACACAATTGTGTATTCCCATACACTCTGCACCATTGTTGTATAAAGATGGGGAACTTTTAATATGTACATGTTTGGGGCTGCCATAGCTTCGATTCACCAGCATGTGTTGGAGACAGACGGTGGTGTGGAGGATGATGCTGACAACCATCTCAGGTAGAGGAGGAGGAGGAGAGTGCTGAGACCCAGGGTAACCTGCCAGGGGCTACATGATCTGGAGATAGTAGAGCATTACAGGGTGGACACCATAGAGCAACTTGTTGAGCTGTGCCAGCCATGCCTCAGAGCCAGAAATAATAGAGGGGAACCCATCCCAGTGGACACGATGGTATGTGTAAGCTTGAGAATAACAGTAAAAGGGAACTTCCTGCGCAGAGGCAACTGCACGGCTTAAAGTAAGTAAGCAAAAATTCAAAGAAAGCCAGCAGACAGAATCCTGGTGAATAAATCCATTTATTGGAGAATAAAATCCATCCAGTAAAGACAGCAAAAGCACACAGACCGGTTTCAGCTGGTTAATACATACAGCCTTCTTCAATGTAAAACAAATAAATCCAAAACTGTCATTTAAATACCCAACAAAAGTATGTGATTGGTTACACCTAAAACTGCTCATTTAATCCTGGTGGAAATAAACCACCTAACTTAATGATCCATTTTTTCTCTTTGGAACTAAGTAGAGAATGCCAGCCAGTTTTATTTTGTTTATTACCCTTAATAATGTCAATTATGGTGAATAAAAAGTTAGCAGTAGGATGAACTACCTAATGTTTGAATAGAGCATTATGTACTCTGCCCTTCTTAATATTACTGATGTGTTCTGAGATCCTAAGTCTTAATTGTCTGGACGTTTGTCCCACATAAAATGCCCCACATGTGCATGTAGCCAGGTAAATAACCCAATCTGAACTGCAATTAGCAAAAAACCTAATATCATACACTATAGGAGAAGTTTTGCTAGAAAATTGTTTGTTTTGCATATTTTGTTACAGTTAACACAATGACCACAGGGGTAACAGCCTAAAGGAATACTACCTGTGAGTGTAGTCTGGATCGGTTCTAAATTGCCATGCTCATGCGTATGTTTATAATGATTAAAGCAACTACTTAAATTCCTGCCTTTTCTAAAAGAAAAAAGGCATTTGTTAGGAATAATGTCAGATATTTCATGATCATATTGCAAGATGTTCCAATGCCTGTGTATACTCTGTATGAGGTTATCAGAATTCCTACCAAAAGTAGTGGTAAACCTGATTGGTTGTGAAACCATGTTGTCCTGTTCCTTGTAGGACAATAACTCATCCCTGCTCATTTTACCAACCTTATTACTGGCATCGAAAACATGGCCCATTTTGTAACCCCTACTTCTGAATCTATTGGTGAGATCTTTACTTTGTTCCTGATATGAGGACTCATCGGAACAAATCCTTTTCATTCTGATAAATTGTGACTTGGGTATATTCTTGGCAATATGTGGTGGGTGGAAACTTGAAGCATGTAGAATGGTATTGTATTCTGGATGTTTTCTATAAACCTTAGTCCCTAAGGTATTATCAGGTAATCTGGTAACTAAAACATCCAAGAAAGTAATAGTATTAATATCATAATGTAATGTGAACTGAAGACCCCATTTATTATTGTTTAAATATGCCAAAAATTCAAACAATTCATCAAGTTCCCCTCTCCATACTGACCAACAGTCATCAAGGTAGCATCTCCAGATGTCCAATTGATTCAGATAAATATTATTGTGATTATTGTAAATAAGATCTTGTTCAACATAAGCCATAAATAAATCGGCATAAATGGGGGCAAATGATGACCCCATAACCGTTCCTTTGGTCTGCAAATAACAAGTTTCTTGATAAAAAAAGACATTGTTTGTTAATACATGAACAGCCATATCAAGCAAAAATTAATTGTATTCAATTGAATATAAACCTGAAATATTCAACCAGTAAGACAATGTCTCAAGACCACCAGAATGAGGAATATTGGTGTAAAGGGCACTAACATCAAAGGTACACATACGCCATTCTGGTTCAAGTTGTGTTTCCAAAATAATTTGTAAAAAATTAGTTGTGTCACGTAAACATGAGCGTATCAAAGACAGCAAAGGTTTGATTTGTTTGGTGAGAAAAAGGGACAAAGGTTCGGTAATGTAGCCCCTACCTGAAACAATGGGCCTCCCTGGGGGGTGAATGTGATCTTTGTGAATCTTAGGCAAAAAGTAAATATATTGGTTCATAGGATCCTGAACCAAAAGTTGATGCATAACCTCATTATCAATGACAGACGCTTCCCTGGCATGCAACAAAAACTCCTCAATTTCTTTTTTAAACTTCAAAGTGGGATTGATAACCATCTCAGCATAATATTTCCTGTCTGATAGTTGTCTTTTGGCTTCTTGATCATAGTAGACCCAATTCAAGATCACAACAGCTCCACCCTTGTCAGCTGAAATAATGACAATATTGTGATTATTCTGTAAATCTTGTATAGCATATTTTTCTTGAGTAGAAATATAATTAGATTTCAAATGAGAATCTGACCTAACATAATGTAGATCTTTGAGAATATTGTTCTGAAATTGCAAAACAACAGGATGCAAAGGAGGCGAGAATTGTGATTTATGATAAACAAATTTATCAAAAACACGATTATTGTCATTTGGACCAAAGAATAATCTTAAATTAAGCAGTCTACAAAAGGACACAACATCTTGTGCAAAAGAATCTTCAGGAACAAAAAAGCCTGGTACAAATCTTAGTCCTTTATTGAGAACACTCAGTTCAGTTGGTGTTAAAACATAGTCTGATAAATTTAAGACATTTTGATTAAATGAAACCCCTAATTCTGCATTGCCAATTTGAGCAGGCCCTGGATACTGTTTATTTGCTTTATGCTTCCTACCCCCTCTTTGGTATTTGTGCCTAAAGGGACACTTGACAAAGTTCTTTTTGGAGAAGGTGACCCTGATGCAGTCTGTGAGTCATTATCAAAACAGGATGAAAATTCATCCGTAGATGAGCCTGTATCAGAGGTACGGTTTCTCAATATTGACTTGGGTCTCTTCCTTTTGGAAGAACGACTAGGTTGTGAATGAAATTTAACATGTTTTATTGTACTAAAGGGGTTGCTCCCCTGATAATCGGATTGGTCTCTATTGAATTGTTTTATTTTCTTTGATTTCAGTTGTACTTCTAAATTATTGAGGTCAGAAGCAACTTTGGTAAGATTTTTAACAAAAAAAGGTTCAGCCTCAAATGGTTTAACTTCATTGACCAACCCCAAAACTATATTCACCTCTTTGTCAATTACCCGTTCATAGTATTTTGTTAGAGCTTTTACAAATGACATGCTGGCTTGATGTTGAATGCCAGCCCATTCATTGGATAGTTCATCATCAATTTCACCCACCAATTGCTGGATTCTGACTCTTAAGCCATGAGGCGTAATATCTTTGGCAATATAGGCCTTAAATAGTTTGGCATGCCAAACATTCGATCTGAGTGACCTCAGATGTTTATGTAATTTATCAAAGGCCAAATTGCAAATAGTCTCAGAACCAAGAGGCTCTTCTATATTAGTGCCCTCAGTAGCAGATCCAAGACCAAAAACTCTTAAGTCCTCACAATCTGAGGATAAACCTGGGACCAAACTTAAAAGATCCATGTGTCAGACCTGATTCACAACGCCAAAGATAAATAGGGCAAAGAAACCCAACAATTTGACAATAATAGCTATAACCAGCTACGTCAAAAAATATTATAAAGAGACTATAATAGCTCCAAAATCCTGTAGATATATGGACTACGTCTCCTGTTCAGAATTAAAAAAAGCCAAAGAATCCAGCAAATAGTGGTGAGCCCTCAAAATAGTAATTGACAAAAGGAAGAATAAGAGGGATGTCAAGACACCATATAATAAAATATTAACTTGGATGTTCTTATCAAAGTGGTATGACCTCAAAGTAGCTAAACAATATATGAAACCAATTCCATATAAAAAGAAACCATACGAGTTATAACATGGGAGCAATCCAGAAGACTACAATATAAACAAGAGTAATCAAGGTACCAAATTGTTGCTTAACCTGAGATATCCATTGCTAGTCTACAAAGTGATCATATCTAATACACAGAGGATGTCAAATCCAAATGTGAAATAAGAATATACCTAGTGAACTAACCTGACACTCTGAACATTAATATTAAATCATTGAAGATCTTACCACAGTTAACATGTGGAATAATATGGTAAAAATTCGGCTAATTTGAATTGTAACATAGTAAATGGACATTTACTACATAAAATAGTCACAAAATAATGATTGATAAACAGATATTGGGATCAAAACCTTTCCATAAGAGTAACCCAAAACATATGAAAGACCAAGTTGCAGAAATTGCAAAATCATTGAGTCCCAAATGATTCTAAATGCTCCTAATAATATCAAAAGAAGCCAGAAACAAAATTGTTCATATTAGACCCAAGTAAAGGCTACGCAACTCACTGAATTAGTGAAAATAGTGCGAAGCATACCTCAACATATGGTTATCCAACCCAAATGTATCTTCAAAAAGCTGACTGTTACACAAACATAAACTTATACAGCGTATGTCAGCAGAAGCTGAATATTTCACAAACATATAATCATGCGATTATACAACCCAAGTCATACATTCAGATTAAAAAACATGAATATTGCTCATGAATCACTGTAGAAAGTCAAAAACCTGTTGTAATAACATACAACTTAATGATGTTAAAGCATACCAAGTACACTCAAAAAAATATAGTATCCAGTTGTATGTGTATGGTATGGTGAAAATAATCATGAGCAGATAGCCACTGAACAGTTACAGAATTGAGTCACATAGAGTCCAAAAATATAAAAATCCTACTCAAGAGAAAAGGATCGTTGAATCCCAAACAATATGAGATGCTCCAAATGATGTAATAAGAACAGAATAATCTTCATAGGAATCCCAAAATGAACAAATTGACTAACGAAGGTAGTCAGTTGTAATGTTAAACAAATTTCGATATATGGTTGTCCCACCAGTATATGTTAACGGAAGCTGAATAGTTCCCAAACATATAAAATAAAATTAGTCCAAACCTTCCGTCTAGATGAAAAAAAACGTGGATGTTACTCCCAACAAACAAAAACCACACTGGCGAAGTTGAACAACTAGAAAATGGCGCCCCCGAACATCCGAATGCAACGTTGCTGTGATTCATACAAAACCATAAAATGGAAGGAAAATAAACAAAAATAACTGTAGTATCAATATTATAAGAGCATAACTACTCATAAGTCAGACTGATACGACCCAATAGTTCCAATTAGTATTCCAGGCAAACCAAAAAATACCGAAAAATCAGCCTGTAGAAAAACTACAGACTGCACCAAGGCCAGGCTTCCAGCAGAACGAGAAATAAGTGTAACAGTAAAAGGGAACTTCCTGCGCGGAGGCAACTGCATGGCTTAAAGTAAGTAAGCAAAAATTCAAAGAAAGCCAGCAGACAGAATCCTGGTGAATAAATCCATTTATTGGAGAATAAAATCCATCCAGTAAAGACAGCAAAAGCACACAGACCGGTTATGCATCAACTTTTGGTTCAGGATCCTATGAACCAATATATTTACTTTTTGCCTAAGATTCACAAAGATCACATTCACCCCCCAGGGAGGCCCATTGTGTCAGGTAGGGGCTACATTACCGAACCTTTGTCCCTTTTTCTCACCAAACAAATCAAACCTTTGCTGTCTTTGATACGCTCACGTTTACGTGACACAGCTAATTTTTTACAAATTATTTCGGAAACACAACTTGAACCAGAATGGCATATGTGTACCTTTGAAGTTAGTGCCCTTTACACCAATATTCCTCATTCTGGTGGTCTTGAGGCATTGTCTTACTGGTTGAATATTTCAGGTTTATATTCAATTGAATACAATGAATTTTTGCTTGATATGGCTGCTCATGTATTAACAAACAATGTCTTTTTTATCAAGAAACTTGTTATTGGCAGACCAAAGGAACGGCTATGGGGTCATCATTTGCCCCCATTTATGCCGATTTATTTATGGCTTATGTTGAACAAGATCTTATTTACAATAATCACAATAATATTTATCTGAATCAATTGGACATCTGGAGACGGTACCTTGATGACTGTTGGTCAGTATGGAGAGGGGAACTTGATGAATTGTTTGAATTTTTGGCATATTTAAACAATAATAAATGGGGTCTTCAGTTCACATTACATTATGATATTAATACTATTACTTTCTTGGATGTTTTAGTTACCAGATTACCTGATAATACCTTAGGGACTAAGGTTTATAGAAAACATCCAGAATACAATACCATTCTACATGCTTCAAGTTTCCACCCACCACATATTGCCAAGAATATACCCAAGTCACAATTTATCAGAATGAAAAGGATTTGTTCCGATGAGTCCTCATATCAGGAACAAAGTAGAGATCTCACCAATAGATTCAGAAGTAGGGGTTACAAAATGGGCCATGTTTTCGATGCCAGTAATAAGGTTGGTAAAATGAGCAGGGATGAGTTATTGTCCTACAAGGAACAGGACAACATGGTTTCACAACCAATCAGGTTTACCACTACTTTTGGTAGGAATTCTGATAACCTCATACAGAGTATACACAGGCATTGGAACATCTTGCAATATGATCATGAAATATCTGACATTATTCCTAACAAGTGCTTTTTTTCTTTTAGAAAAGGCAGGAATTTAAGTAGTTGCTTTAATCATTATAAACATACGCATGAGCATGGCAATTTAGAACCGATCCAGACTACACTCACAGGTAGTATTCCTTTAGGCTGTTACCCCTGTGGTCATTGTGTTAACTGTAACAAAATATGCAAAACAAAGCAATTTTCTAGCAAAAATTCTCCTATAGTGTATGATATTAGGTTTTTTGCTAATTGCAGTTCAGATTGGGTTATTTACCTGGCTCCATGCACATGTGGGGCATTTTATGTGGGACAAACGTCCAGACCATTAAGACTTAGGATCTCAGAACACATCAGTAATATTAAGAAGGGCAGAGTACATAATGCTCTATTCAAACATCAGGTAGTTCATCCAACTGCTAACTTTTTATTCACCATAACTGACATTCTTAAGGGTAATAAACAAAATAAAACTGGCTGGCATTCTCTACTTAGTTCCAAAGAGAAAACATGGATCATTAAGTTAGGTGGTTTATTTCCACCAGGATTAAATGAGCAGTTTTAGGCGTAACCAATCACATACTTTTGTTGGGTATTTAAATGACAGTTTTGGATTTATTTGTTTTACATTGAAGAAGGCTGTGTGTATTAACCAGCCGAAACCGGTCTGTGTGCTTTTGCTGTCTTTACTGGATGGATTTTATTCTCCAATAAATGGATTTATTCACCAGGATTCTGTCTGCTGGCTTTCTTTGAATTTAAGCTTGAGAATACCAGCCACAGGTACCTTTCAAAGGCCAACTGGGGATATGATGGGGATCTCACAGGCATCAGCATCCAGGGTACTCCACCAGTTCCTGGATGCCATGTTATCACATGCCAATGAGCACATAGACTTCCCCCAAATGTAGGAGGAGTTGGCCAGCAATATGCGTCTCTTCCACCGTGTGGCAGACTACCCGGAGGCACTGGGTGCAATAGTCTGCACGCACATACACATCAAGACACCACCTGGTGAGCAGAGTAGGCACTACATAAACCACAAGGGATACCCCTCCATCAACTGCTAGGTTATGTGCAATGCCCAGGGCATTATCATGGATGTGTGTGCTGGCAGCCCTGGAAGCTATCATGACTCCCACATCTGGCATGCCTCACAGCTGTATCAGGTATTTGCCAGGGGGGTTATCCCATATGGCCACCTGGTGGTGGATGCTGGCTATGCACTGGAACCATGGATGATGACTCCCATCAGAAATGCACACATAGCCATGCATGAATGCCATAATGAGACATACTCAGAAACCAGAATCATCATAGAGCATGTGTTTGGGATGCTGAAATCATGGTTCCATTGTTTGGACATATCTGGTGTAGCCTTGCAGTACTCTCCGGGCACGTGTGCCCACATCTTCACAGTATGTGCCATGCTACACAATATGATCCTGTGGAAACAGCTACAGCAGGGACAAAATGGTAAAGGCCCTCACAGCCCACCACCATTGCCAAGGACCCCACAGGCACAGAGGGACTCAGACCACAAACATCCTGTGCCAGCCCTAGTAGGCAGACGGAGGCGTGCCCAGTATGTCCATGCCTTGGCAAAGAGGGAATGTAGAGCACACACACTGACAGTGTAGGCACCTATGGACTGACACCTTTCTCCACCTGCACACACAGCAAACATGGATGGCACACACACACGACCACCTGTAAATTGTTATGTATAGGTGGTCTACTCTATGCATCCTACATAGGCAGCCCTCAACTATTGTACGCACCACTGCCATTGGCACAAGGTAAGTCAATACCTGAACAGAAAATTAAGCTATCAGCATGTATTGATACTGTATGTATAAGTTCATAGGTACATAGGTAGGTACATGCCTAACTGCCCAAGGCCATTCATAAGCATAGCCAAAATGTGTCTGCTGTCGCCACCCCATTGATTAACTAACTTTCCCTCTGTGGAACAGAGCCAATTGCGGGATTCCCTGGGATGTATCCACTGTTCCCCACCAACACTGCAAGGATTCCCTGGAGTGTTAGTGAGGGGTTCCATATAATGTAATCAGGGATGTAGTTCCAAATCATGGGGAGTACCCGTGACAGGAATCTGTCACTCCAGCATCTTCCAGTTATGGTTGTGGCAAGGTGTAGCTCATTACAGTGTGTGGCTCACTGTGACATGGATTCCCATAGGCGGAGCATATCCATTAAGCCTGACTTGGACATCTCTGAGTAAATGAGATGCCACTGAGTAATCCAAGAGTTTATGCAGTCTGGCAGCATAGGACACATGTCTGAGGGCATTATCACTCTATGCGAGGTACGTTCATGGCCCTTCCAGCTGTCAGATGTGTCTTCTGAGGTACATCCAAAATGGGTTATCATACTCACTGATGGGCTTGATGACTGATGAGTAAAGGGGCACAATAACCTAAGTCGGTTTAGATGCGAACCTTTAAGAAATCAAATGGCCTACATAGATGGATGTCCTAACTACTTCGCACATATGACTGTCAAATGAGAGATCACTATGTAATGTAGTCCCCACATACACATCATGTCTTCTGAATTATATTATCTGACACTCATGTGTTAATATGTGTGTGTGTAGTTTCCCAAAATGGAATGACCATGCAGTATGTGGCCTTTAGCTGGAGACCATCAGTCTGACACCCTGTGTTGGTCTATTTGAGGCCCCTTGAAGGTTGCCTGTGACAGCTGGACTGCCAGATATGGCTCCCAGTCTGCAGTAATCACCAAACACGGCCTGCTGTAGTCCACCTGTGTTAGCCTGTACCTCTGAGAAGTATATGGCAAACAGTAGGGGTCCCAGGACTGAGTCCTGTGGAACACCAGTTGTGAATGGTCAAGAGTTGGACCTGGAGGCTGCTAGGCTTACCATGTGGGTTGTGTGTGTAAGTCTGTTGGCAAACCAACCTGTGGTGTATGGGTGTATGTACTGGCTGGTGAGTGTAGAAATAATACCTGAGTGGGGAATGGTGGTCAAAATCCTTGGCGAGGTCCAGGTAGTATGTGTGAACTACCACACCCCACACCTAAAGTCTAGGTGACTGTAAGATATCAAACTGGTTCAGTAGGCATGATTTGCACTCAATCAAGCTGACCTGGGTTGGGTCAAGTGTCTGGAGGTTACCATTGTCTATGTTAATTAGTGCCATGAGGATGTGCTCCATAGCCGTGCAGTCAGACTACTCAGGCTTATGGGGTGGTAGTTACTATAGTCAATTGTGTCACCACCTTGGTGGAGTGGAATAGCTGTTGCCATGTGCCAGTGAATGGCCATGTAGCATGTGTAGAGGCTGATGTTGAATTGCTATATTAGGCGGGGGGTCACTTTGTCTTGTAGTGTCTGCAGGATGCAGCCTGGGACACCATCTGCCTCCATTGATGCTCTGTCATGCCGTTTGAAAGGGCAATTACCACCTGTATGTCTCAGATGTCTGGGATACTGTATGTTTTGGGTATTGTTGTGGGCCCAGTAGGGGGTGAAGCTTGCTCCAAATGTATCATCAAGTGTTTTGGTGATATCAGTAGGGTCAGTGTATTCAGTGCAATATTGCACCCGCACAGTGCAAATCTGTGTGTTACATCTTACATCCTTGACATAGCCAAAAAAGCCTTTGTGGTCATATTCCAAATCCATGCCAGTTTACCTGTGGATGTCAGCCTTGGATGATTACATGAGTAACATAAGTATCTTGCTAGTACTGGTCACGGACATCTGCATGTCTTGGGATTTGCTGTTGTTCTGGACAACTGTCCTAGTTCTGTTGTATAGCCTGTATAATGCAGGGGTTCAGCAGACTGATGTCCTTGTGTTTTTTTTTTTTTTTTTTTTTTTCAGGCTTGCTAGTTGTTGCTGAAGCACCTACCAAGGGGAGAAAACACTGAGAGAAGAAAAGGAGCCACTTTTGTTATTTTTAAGTATTTTCTTCTGATTTTTTGTTTCGTTTTACTGCTTTGCCGCCTACTTTTTGGCATTTTCCGGCTTGCTAAAGTTTATATCTGTAACAGTAACAGTACTTGGAACACATCTAAAGCCTGTTTACTGCATTTCCTGTGTTGCACTTAATTTAAAATTGTTTTTTTATCTAAAAACTGCATTTTACCTGATTTTGGCCTAGCACTCAAGTGTGGGGTCATTTATTGCACTGTTGTGATTATTTTTTATTTATTTTATTTTTATTTTACATTTGTTAACCGGGATAGTCCAGCTGGATACATGTCCATTTTCAGTGGAGGCCCGGGGAGAAAAGCTCCAAAGAGACAATTTTTTACAGTACATAAGGACACCAAGCAAAGCTCCAAAGAGGCACATTTTTACATTACATAAAGACACACTTGGGTACATATTTCATCTAGATCCATAAGGATATCTAGTTATTGACACTTATAGGTATAAGCAACAGATACTAATAGGTATAGTCTACAGACAGATACATTTAACAATAGTCATTAAACAGTTTTATGTTTTTCAGACAAATACTGTTATGTGTATGTTATCAAACCTTTGATGTGGTGTACATTTATATGCAAGTAACAGATAGGACTCTAGTTTAGGACAATGGTTACGATAGTAATGGTGTGGATCTGGCATTAGTCTGGAATTGAACAGGGACATAACCATTTGTTGTTGAGGTAGTTGTAGATAGCTTTTTTAAATGTAGGTAGTGAGATAATCAGGGATAAGGATGCAGGCAGGGAGTTCCAGATTTTGGCCACATAAGAAGAGTAAAGGAGTCTCCGGCATGGTTGTTGGATCTAGTAACAGTTAACAGTAATTTGTCGGTTGAGCGGAGTTGCCTAGGACAGGAGTATAGTTGGACAATGTTAGTTAGTGAGGGTGATATATTTTGTTGATGGAGTATCTTGTGAGCAGTAACCAGCTGATTATAAATAAGTAAGTTAGGTAGTTCCATCCAGCCCAATTGCTTTAGGTTTAGGCAGTGATGTGTTCTGTAGGAGCTGTTGTTAGCAAATTTGGCTATCTGATTGTAGCAGGTTGTCATTTTGTTGATTTCTGTTTTGGATAAGTTAATCAGGATGGTTGAGGCATACAGTAGTGTTGTGAGAAGGTGTGTGCGTGCTATAGTAGTTCTAGCATTATGGGTCAGGAATGCTTTATATTTGTAGAGGCTACCTAGCTTTTTGTTAGTACTTTTAATGGCCAGATTGATGTGTGCATCAAATTTGAGCTTGTTGTCAATAGTAATACCTAGTAGTTTTGTTTGGGTTTCAGGTGATATGGGGGTACCATTATTAGAGTGGATAGTAAAGGTGCAGGTGGGGGCAGTAGTGGTTGAGGGATGAAATAATAGTAGCTTGTTTTTTTTGGGGTTGAGTATCAGGCCATTATCAGTGAGCCATGTTTCCACTGAGTGAAAGTTATCCTGTGTCTTTTTGTGGAGGTCTTGTAAAGTGGGGGCGTTACATATTATAGTTGAATCATCTGCATATTGAATAAGGCTTGAACCTTTTGCGACTGAGTGAAGGTTATTTGTAAAGATTGAGAACAGCAAGGGGCCTAGTATAGATCCCTGAGGTACTCCGAGTGTTACCGGTAGGAGTGGAGACAAGTTATTATTCCATAGTACTGCCTGTTGTCTATTGTATAGGCAGTTTTTAAACCAGGAGACTGATAAGTTATCTATTCCTAGGTTTATTAGATGGGAGTTTAGTTTTTCATGGTTAACCATATCAAATGCCTTTGATAGGTCTAGGAAGAGGGCTGAAGAAAGCTTACCATTATTCCTGTTGTGGTTAATGGTATCTATGAATGCTAGCAGGGCTGTGGTTGTGCTATGTCCTGGCCGAAAACCATGCTGTGTAGGAGATATGAGCTCTTGATCAATAAGATGTGTCATTAATTGATGGTGAGTACCTTTTTCTAGTATTTTAGCAAGTGGGGATAATATTGCTATTAGTCTGTAGTTTGATATGTCATAGGATTTACCTCCTTTGTGTAGGGGTATGATATAGGCAGTTTTCCAGATCAATGGTACTGAACCTTCTGAGATGGATCTGTTTATTAGGATTGAGACTGGTTTTGCTATTCCGTTAGCTGCTAGTTTTAGGAATTCATTGGGGAGGGAATCAGCTCCTAGTGTAGTTGGTTTTAGTTGGGATAGTAGTTTTCTTATATAAGAGGTTGAAGTGGGTTGTAGCTTAAATGTGGGGCAGTTGTTAGGTTTGGCAGGGGCACTTGTAGTATTTGAATAGGTTTGGTTTTGGGCAAGGGCAAGTACAGTCTCAGTAAAGAATGAGTTAAATGATTCAGCGATATTTTCTTTTGTTAGGCCTGTTGGAGGTGGGGTAGTGGTTTCTCCAGGGTGTAGTAACCTATTTAAGCCTGCCCAGAATATTTTTGGATTGTTTGAGTGTTGGGTTTGATGGGTGATAAAGTAATTTCTTTTATCTTGCATAACTAGTTTCTTAGTAAGATTTCTTATCTGTTGGTATGCTTGCTGTGTTGCTGGATTTCTGTTGGACCTCCAGGCTGTCCAGGCACTATTCCTTTCTTTTATTTTTTGCCTTGTTTCCCTTGATAGCCATGGAACTGTTTTAGATCTAATTCTGGTAGTTCTTGCAGGGGCATGCCTGTTTAGTATCTCTAGGAAGGTAGAGTTGAAGTGTTTGATAGCTTCGTCTAGGGTTAGATAATACAGCTGTGACCAGTTGTAGAGCTGTAGGTCTTGTAAGAAGTTTGGTAACTTAAAGTGTTTTTTGTTTCTTATTGTTTGAAGTATAGGGGTTTGGGGTGGTGGGAGTTATATATGAGTAGAAAGGTAGTTTGATGATCACTTAGTGAGTCAGGAAGGGTACCTGCTAAATATGAGCAAGGTATTTTGTTTAGTAGAATCCAATCTAAAAGCGATTCTCTCTTACTGTTTCTGTCGATTCTAGTGGGTTCTTTGAATAGTTGAGAGAAGTTAAGTAAGTTGATATGATTAGTGGGAGTCTGGGAAGAGCATGTTAGTCAGTCAATATTAAAGTCCCCTAACAGAAAAGTTTCTTGTGGCATGGTTTGTGATAGCCATTGAAGTAGATTTTCCATGATGGGCATATTATTGCCTGGGGGGATATAGCCTGTAACTAAGTTGATAGTTTTGTTGTTACCTATTTTGAGCTTAGTTAGTAGTATTTCTGCCTTGTCCAGAGGGGGTAAAGTCAACTCAGTTTTAGCTTTGGATAATGTGTTTTTATAAAGTAGAGCAATGCTACCACCTTTCTTCTTTGGTCTATCTTGACGAAGGATACTGTATCCAGGTGGTAGTAACTCTGCATCCTTGGTGATTGGTTTTAGCCATGTTTCTGTTAAACTGATTATATCTGGGAGGTATTGTGAGATTAGAGCATGAAGCTCGTGTATATTTTTGTTGATGCTCCTGATGTTTAGATTTAGAATGAGTAGACTATTTGTTGGTCTGGTATTGATTTGGGTTAGTTTGGTAGGTTTAGTATTAGTAGTAAGATTGGTATCATAAGGGCCTGGGTTAGGGTGGATATCTCCATCATTTAATAGTTCACGTTTTTGTTTTTGTAGAGTTTTTACTATCTTTCATAATATTATTATGTGTTTGTGTGTAATATTTGATTTAGGGTTGGTACTGATTGTTTTAAGAAGGGTATAAGTAGTGGCAGTGATGTTGAATAGGGAGGGGCTTATTGTGAGGGAATATGTAGAAGGGATGGGAGAGATAATGGAAGTGGATTTATGGGTGAAGGAAGAGCTATTTTGTAATGGGTAGTTGTAACAAGTAATATGGTAGTTAATGCTAGGAGGAGTAGTAGGGTTGTTTGCTGGAGGTAGATCTTCATTTTGATTGAAATTGCTTGATTGACAGGAATGAATTAGAGTGATGTAATTAAGTGTATGAGGGTAGTAAGGGTATGATTGGTTACAGGAAATGTAGATGGTGGGAAGGATGTTCAGTGGTTGTAAGTTAATTGTGGGAGGGACAGGCCAGGTATAAGTGTAAGTGATGTGGGGGGGTGTGGGATTTGGGGGTAGGGTAGGGGAGCGGAGTGATCCCACAGGGCGAACGGAGCGGGTAGAGCCAAGTAGTGAGGAAAACAATCAGAGATGTGAAAGATAAGTTCAAGGTAAGGTATACAAGGAGGTCAGGGGCTTATCAGTGGGGGGAAGGGAAGAAAGATAAGACTAAATGCAATGGCACACAGGGGTCTCAATGTTATACTGCCCTCTAGTGGTTATTCCTTGTAACAATTTGAGATATCACAGGGGGAAGATTGGGAGAGTTATTGGGAAAGGAGAGGAAACACTAGAAAGCCAGGGGGTAAGATAGAGGGTAGAGTAATGGATGGTATAGAGGATAGTGAGTGGGAGTCTATGGCTGCTGGTATTCCCAGTAGGGACCGCTCACTTAAGCTAATAAAACAAGAATTGGTTACAGTTGTAGAAGATAACACATACTCTTTTATTACAGTTCCTGCATCCTAGGCAAGTACAGCACAGGGACAACAGTGGTCCTTTTCAGCGCTGGGATGAGGTAACAGAATTTGAGTATGAAGTCTGTTATTTCTGTAGGTCTTGACCAGGCCAAAGGACACAGTATCTTGGGAGGTTAATCCTGTCAGGAGGGTTACAAGTCTTTTATTACAGTTCCTGCTTCCTAGGCAAGTACAGCACAGGGATGACAGTGGTCCTTTTCAGCGCTGGGATGAAGTAACAGAATTTGAGTATGAAGTCTGTTATTTCTGTAGGTCTTGACCAGGCCAAGGGGCACAGTATCTGGGGAGGTTAATCCTGTCAGGGGGGTTACAAGTCTTTTATTACAGTTCCTGCTTCCTGGGCAAGTACAGCACAGGGACGACAGTGGTCATTTTCAGCGCTGGGATGAGGAAACAGAATTTGAGTATGAAGTCTGTTATTTCTGTAGGTCTTGACCAGGCCAAGGGGCACAGTATCTGGGGAGGTTAATCCTGTCAGGAGTGTTACAAGTCTTTTATTACAGTTCCTGCTTCCTAGGCAAGTACAGCACAGGGATGACAGTGGTCCTTTTCAGCGCTGGGATGAGGTAACAGAATTTGAGTATGAAGTCTGTTATTTCTGTAGGTCTTGACCAGGCCAAGGGGCACAGTATCTGGGGAGGTTAATCCTGTCAGGAGGATTACAAGTGTGAACGCTACCACCAGGGATGCACAGCAGCCAACAGTGGGGCAAGGGATTTCAAAAATTTTGCTGCTTTGTATCTCTGTTACCTTTAAACCACAACAAAAAGAAAAAAAAAAAACAAAAAAACTTGCTTTTTTCCCACTTTCTGAAAATTAAGAAAGTTCAGTTACAGATTTGCTGTTCTGAACTGTTTGGAAGTTTCTAGAAGGCCAGTGCTTGCTTGGGCTAAAGGGAAGTCTCTGTGCTCACCAGTGGGAGTGGTTAACACTGAACAGCCTGCCTGTCCATGGAGGAGTGGTTACTACCTAGAAGCTGTAGTTTTATTGGCCATTTTGGGTCAGTTCTAAACTCCTTGATCTGTCTCTCTTAAAACCCAGCTGCCTCGTGGTTTTGGCTTCTTTTCAGGCTTGCTAGTTGTTGCTGAAGCACCTACCAAGGGGAGAAAATGCTGAGAGAAGAAAAGGAGCCACTTTTGTGATTTTAAGTATTTTCTTCTGATTTTTTGTTAAGTTTTACTGCTTTGCCACCTACTATTTGGAATTTTCCGGCTTGCTAAAGTTTATATCTGTAAAAGTAACAGTACTTGGAACACACCTAGAGCCTGTTTACTGCATTCCCCTGTGTTGCACTTAATTTAAAATTGTTTTTTTATCTAAAAACTGCATTTTACCTGATTGTGGCCTAGCACTCAAGTGTGGGGTCATGTATTGCACTGTTGTGATTATTTTGCTGCTTCTGTATCTCTGTTACCTTTAAACTACAACAAAAAGAGAAAAAAAAAACAATAAAATCTTGCTTTTTTCCCACTTTCTGAAAATTAAGAAAGTTCAGTTACAGATTTGCTGTTCTGAACTGTTTGGAAGTTTCTAGAAGGCCAGTGCTTGCTTGGGCTAAAGGGAAGTCTCTGTGTTCACCAGTGGGAGTGGTTAACACTGAACAGCCTGCCTGTCCATGGAGGAGTGGTTACTACCTAGAAGCTGTAGTTTTAATAGCCATTTTAGGTCAATTCTAAACTCCTTGATCTGTCACTCTTAAAACCCGGCTGCCTCATGGTTTTGGCTTCTTTTCAGGCTTGCTAGTTGTTGCTGAAGCACCTACCAAGGGGAGAAAATGCTGAGAGAAGAAAAGGAGCCACTTTTGTGATTTTAAGTATTTCCTTCTGATTTTTTGTTAAGTTTTACTGCTTTGCCGCCTACTTTTTGGCATTTTCCGACTTGCTAAAGTTTATATCTGTAACAGTAACAGTACTTGGAACACATCTAGAGCCTGTTTACTGCATTCCCTGTGTTGCACTTAATTTAAAATCTTTTTTTATCTAAAAACTGCATTTTACCTGATTTTGGCCTAGCACTCAAGTGTGGGGTCATTTATTGCACTGTTGTGATTATTTTGCTGCTTGTGTATCTCTGTTACCTTTAAATTACAACAAAAAGAAAAAAAAAAAACAATAAAATCTTGCTTTTTCCCCACTTTCTGAAAATTAAGAAAGTTCAGTTACAGATTTGCTGTTCTGAACTGTTTGGAAGTTTCTAGAAGGCCAGTGCTTGCTTGGGCTAAAGGGAAGTGTCTGTGTTCACCAGCGGGAGTGGTTAACACTGAACAGCCTGCCTGTCCCTGGAGGAGTGGTTACTACCTAGAAGCTGTAGTTTTATTGGCCATTTTGGGTCAATTCTAAACTCCTTGATCTATCTCTCTTAAAACCCAGCTGCCTCATGGTTTTGGCATCTTTTCAGATTTGCTAGTTGTTGCTGAAGCACCTACCAAGTGGAGAAAATGCTGAGAGAAGAAGAGGAGCCACTTTTGTGATTTTAAGTATTTTCTTCAGATTTTTTGTTAAGTTTTACTGCTTTCCCACCTACTTTTTGGCATTTTCCAGCTTGCTAAAGTTTATATCTGTAACAGTAACAGTACTTGGAACACATCTAGAGCCTGTTTACTGCATTTCCTGTGTTGCACTTAATTTAAAATCGTTTTTTTCTCTAAAAACTGCATTTTACCTGATTTTGGCCTAGCACTCATGTGTGGGGTCATTTATTGCACTGCTGTGATTATTTGATGCTTGTGTATCTCTGTTACCTTTAAACTACAAAAAAAAAAAGAAAAAAAAAACAATAAAATCTTGCTTTTTCCCCACTTTCTGAAAATTAAGAAAGTTCATAGGTTTATAGGTTAGTACTAGGCTAACTGCTCTTGCGAGCCATTTTAAGCCTAGCCAGTTATCCCCCGTGAGATTCAAACCCTGTATCTTGTGTTTGAAGGCAAACACCTTAACCATTAGGCCACCCTTATAAATTTGCTGTTCTGAACTGTTTGGAAGTTTCTAGAAGGCCATTGCTTGCTTGGGCTAAAGGGAAGTCTCTGTGTTCACCAGTGGGAGTGGTTAACACTGAACAGCCTGCCTGTCCATGGAGGAGTGGTTACTACCTAGAAGCTGTAGTTTTATTGGCCATTTTGGGTCAATTCTAATCTCCTTGATCTGTTTCTCTTAAAACCCGGCTGCCTCATGGTTTTGGCGTCTTTTCAGGCTTGCTAGTTGTTGCTGAAGCACCTACCAAGGGGAGAAAATGCTGAGAGAAGAAAAGGAGCCACTTTTGTGATTTTAAGTATTTTCTTCTGATTTTTACTGCTTTGCCGCCTACCTTTTTGCAATTTCCGGCTTGCTAAAGTTTATATCTGTAACAGTAACAGTACTTGGAAAACATCTAGAGCCTGTTTACTGCATTCCCTGTGTTGCACTTAATTTAAAATAGTTTTTTTCTCTAAAAACTGCATTTTATCTGATTTTGGCCTAGCACTCAAGTGTGGGGTCATTTATTGCACTGTTGTGATTATTTTGCTGTTTGTGTATCTCTGTTACCTTTAAACTACAACAAAAAGAAGAAAAAAACAAAAAAACTTGCTTTTTTCCCACTTTCTGAAAATTAACACTGAACAGCCTGCCTGTCCCTGGAGGAGTGGTTACTACCTAGAAGCTGTAGTTTTATTGGCCATTTTGGGTAAATTCATAACTCCTTGATCTCTCTCTCAAAACCCTACAACTCTCTTTTTGCGTGGTTTTGCACACTGAGCAGCATTGGGCAGCGCCACCTAAACAGGTTTAAACTATTCCAGGCTCCACAAAGTCTGCTCTTCACTTTTGCCCTTAGAACTGTTCAAACTCTCAAAGTAATCACTCTATTCTCTTTCTAAAGCCCTGCACTTGCTCAGCTCTTATAAGGAAACACTAACTTAAGCACTACACCCTCCTTGACTTCTCATAAGTATTAGGCTCCCAATTGGTCCTTCCTGATCAAGTGAAAAATCAGTTCCCTTCCCTAATCTGATCAGTAAAAAAAACAGTTTCCTATACTAATCTGGTATGTCCAAGGGTCAGTTTCAAGGTTACTCTCCAGTCCAGCTGGTGAATCTGGGAATTTTGAGGCAATGTTACAATTGCCTTATGTACTCAGACAACCCTCTCCTCCTTCCAACAAACTCTGATACATGTGAGAGATGCAGTTACACAGCCAAACTAGAGGCAGAGCTCTCTCAACCCAAGACTGGCACAGTCAGTCAGGAGGAAAAGGTAACCACCCATACCACAAATCCAGTCTCACACAGACCTACTGCATCTGCATACCCAACACATAAACACACAAAAACATACTTGGAGGCTGTAAATAAAAATTTGTCTAAACAGCAAAGACCTCCTAAGCAGATATCCAAGCAACAGCCACCCCTCAACAATACCCACGAATCACATATCTCACAAAATCAGTGTGCCTCACAGTCACAGCCCTTAAGGCCAAACAACACACTGAATACAATTGTTATATGGGACTCTATTGTCCAGCACACTGATGTCCCGCTCACCTGACTGAACAAGGAGAAGGTCATTGTAAGCTGCCTGTCGGGTACCAGGATCCACCACATAACGCAAGCACTCAGGTCACTCCAAAGCAAGTACAAGTATGACTCCGTCATTGTCCATGCTGGTGTGAATGACCTGAGACGTACTTCGATGGACCACATGAAAAGAGACATAGAGGAGCTCTCTGACCATGTAGCCCAGGCTGGTATGACCCTGACCTTGAGTAGCTTCTTGCCCTCAGCAATAATGATGCCACAGTATAAAGACAAAATGATCAGTTTCAACAATTGGCTAAAGTATTGTTGTCATTCAAAGGGGATCCAGTGTCTGTCAGCCTGGGATGACATGCTCGACAAGCCACGATGCTTCACTAGGGACGGCTTGCACCTGTCACCCTTAGGCTTTCGTATACTGGCCAAGGCTCTTGGCACCCCCATAGTGCCTTTTTTAGGCAAGGCTCAAAGGACAAACCCACCTCCATAGACAACCCAAGGATAAAAAAACTAAAGGTAATGCTACTCAATGCCAGAAGTCTAAACCTCAAGATGCATGCACTCGAGGCTCTCCTCAGTATGGAGAAAATCGATGTCTGTGCACTAACAGAAACCAGGTTCAAGGCTCCTGAGAGCACCCCAGCACTACCAGGTTATAACTCATACCATGCGTTTCGGCCCCAAAACTCTGACCGAAGCACAAAAGGAGGGGGGTTATCTATATTCATCAAAGATACCTACACCTCCAGGTTAGTGGTACTGCACGAAGCATTGGAAACCATCCATGTGCAACTAACAGTGGGCAAAACTGCCTTTCAGTTTGTAGCCTGCTACAGAACACCCTCCCTATTACAGGAACCCCACTTGGCATTCCTGAGAACACTGGAGAATATGAATGTCTCTCCAAACACTATGTTATTGGGTGACTTCAACTACCCAAACATTGACTGGGAAAACTTCTCAAGCCCAAACACCCTCGCCTAACGGTTCCTTGAATTTATAAACTCTAATGCAATGGAACAACTGGTCACCACTCCCACAAGAGGGAACAACATATTGGACCTAGACATTACCAACATGTGGACTCTATGTTCCACACCAGAGGTAAACCCCTCATTAGTAAGATCAGACCATAAACAAATTTCCCTGGACATCCATATCCCGTCCCTACCCCCAGCCAAGGAAATCACTGTAAAGAATTTCTCAAAAGCCAACTTTGCACTTCTCAAGACTGAGGTGGAATCCTTCAAAGCCCCTGGGCCAGAGGATAATACAGCCCAATCCGCAGAATCCTTTACAAATGCATTCTATGAGCACCTGCAGGAATGCATGGATCATGCTATCCCAAATAAAACCAAGACTCACTCCTCCAAAAACAGGAGACTGGTCTGGTGGACCCCGGCCATAAATAAGCTATACAACAGAAGGAGGAAGCTACTAAATGACAGAGCAAAATCCCAAAAAGGGAAGGCATCTCTGATCAGTATTAGCAAGAAACTTTGATCCCTCATAAAATCATCAAAGGCCAGTTTTTAAAGAAAAATTGCCCTAGACACTAAAGAAAATCACAAGGCCTTCTTTAGTTATGTCAGGAACATGGGTGGAAATGATATGCTCTGAATTGTTGCATAATGGTACAAAATATACCAAACCTACAGACATAGCCAAAATCCTGGCAGACAGATTCAGCGCAAACCCCCCCCCCTTCCCCCCCAAAGGAGCAAATGCCTATCCCAACTGAATGTAACCTCCCTGACATCACAGATGCACAGGTGAAAGCTGCCCTCTCCAAAGCAAAAAACACAGCATCTATGGGACTGGACGGTGTCCCAGGCTGTGTCTTACATGAGCTCCAAGAAGAACTGAACCCTCACATTAAGTCACTGTTCAAACTTAGCCTTACTACTGGATATGTACCCAAAGAATGGCGTACAGCTACAGTGGTCCCACTCCACAAAGGTGGTGCCACAACGGACCCCGGAAACTATCGCCCCATAAGCCTGACTAGTCTGGTCTGTAAAGCTATGGAGCGTATTATCATGGAACTCATAAACAAAGACATTGGGAGCCTCCAGACACTGGACCCTACCCAATTCTGCTTTGTTAAGGGCAGATCTTGCCTCTTAAACTTAGTTGATTTCTTTGAAACAGTTACCAAAGCCATAGGTGAGGGCAAAGTAGTCCACACAGCCTATCTGGACCTCGCAAAAGCCTTCGACACAATACCCCACTCGGGCATCATAAATAAGCTTACCAGCTTAAATATCAACCCCTATATCACAAGATGGGTTGCAAACTGGCTCAGAGATAGAACCCACATGGTCGGAATCACAGGTGCCATGTCCGAATCCAAACCAGTTACAAGTGGCATCCCCCAGGGCTCAGTTCTGGGACCTCTCTTGTTTGGTATATACTTCTCTGAGGTTCATGCTAACACGGGGGGATTATGGCTGACAAAGTTCGCAGATGACTGCAAACTGGGAGCCATAATTGAATCTCCAGCTGACACAAGCATCCTCCAAAAGGGTCTCACAGAGACGGATGCTTGGTGCCAGAGCCACGGCCTCAAGCTAAATGCTAAAAAGTGCATAGTCATCCCCTTTGGGAAAAATAAGGTGCCCACAAATTACCACATAGGTGGTAATCCATTAAGTATGGAAGAAGTAATTAGAAATTTGGGGACCAACGTAGATAGTAATCTCTCCTTTGATAATCACGTTGCCAAAGTGGTTAGAAAGACCTTCTATATAGCCCACCTTATTACGAAAGGGTTCGCATCTAGATCAAGAGAGGTCATTGTGCCCCTCTACTCGTTACTCATCAGGCCCATAATTGAATACAATGCCCCTTTTGGGATGTACCTTACCCAACACCTGCAGCAACTGGAGAGACCCCAAAAGTTCCTCACCAAGAGGATCATGGGCTACAAACAGATGTCCTATGCAGCTCGACTAAAGAAACTCCAGCTCTAATCAGTTGCTTACAGCCTACTCAGAGGCGATCTATGCCTGACGTACAAAGTCATGTCAAACCCAGAATTAATGGACATGCTCCACCTCAAAAAATCCAAGTCCTTTAGAGCTACACGCTCCAGGGACCTAAACCTCAGCACAAAAATAAATAGGACATGCTGGAGGGACAGATTAATTTCCCAGAGGCTCCCCTCACTCTGGAATAGAATCCCAATTCATGTTAGACATAGCCCCTCACTGACCCTCTTCAAGCGAAATCTGGACGCGTGGATGGGAAATCGCAAATTCATCCCTGGGATCTCTTCTGTGTCCCTGCTAGACAGAGGCACAGTAAATTAATCTTAAAAGGGTACCTTCTGTGACCTACTTTACAAAGGCACAGTAGGCTAATCTAATAGGGAGGTGGAAGCCAAATACACTCTGGCTAGGCTTATAAATGCCCTAGGGCAGATAGCCTAGTATCTACCTATGAACCTATGAACCCATGAGTAGCGAGTCTTGGTTTACTATTGATGGTACGACCCATACATCTTTGTATGTGCTTATAGAATGCATTCGTAATTCTGTCTGTATCTTGAGCAATGTCATCCCTGAGCATGGGGGCTGTGAACCCTCCCACTTCTTTCATTAGTACTGTGAATTTAGCTGAAGGAAAGGTAGTCACTGTGTGTTTCTTGGGTGGGGGAGATGGTTGGGAGACGAAATCATCAGTGAATAGTTCATGGTCAGATCTAAACAGTGACCAGTTTACCTCTGCTGTTGTGCACCTGTTGCACATGTCAGTGATTGCCACTTCTAGTATGTTTTCACCCCTCATTAATCCATCTACCAATGGATACAGGCCATATGAGGTGATAAATCCCAGGAAGTTCTGGGCCTGGAAGTGAATACTCGAGAAGGTTATCCAGTTAAGTGTAGGGTAGCTGACACTGACCAATGACAGGGTGTCTGGTAGGACTGTCATTTTTACCACTGTCTCCAGATAGTTGTAGTGGTGCTCCTGGGTCATGGAGGGTTATCTGTAGCAGCTCACAGTTTGCATTGCAGTCGTAGCTGATGTTAGCTGCACATGGATGATCACAGAGGTATCATGCTGCCCCACTAACTTGGAAGTGTAGGTATTCCCGATGAATATGGATACACCCCTCCATGTCTGTGCCAGTCCATGTTCAGTGGCTGAAATGTGTCTTATGGGTGGTAGTCTGGTAGTGCCGGTGTGCTCACAGGAGCCTTATACAGGTCCCAGTCACAGAACAGATGTAGATGTTGTCCATACTGAGGGGAGCTGTGAGTGCATGCATGTTGTGAGTACTGCCCCTGGTGTTGAGTAGCCTAACCCTCATTGGTTCTGCTATTGTGCAGTTCATGGAGGTAAGATTCACCTCTGAGACCTGCCTAAAAATGGCAACATGGGGGCGCCAATAGCCTTGACCAGCATTCCAAAGCCTTAGGCTGACACATGCAAGTTGGTATGGTATTATTGCAGGCATGTATCCCATCTGTGCTTGTGTCCCATCTTTTCTGTAGGTAACCTACTGGTAAGCAATACAAAGCCTGAAACCTATACAAGTCCACTAGCTTCCAAGATAGGCTTTTGGTGTGATTATGTATCAGTAGTCTGCATGCTCTTGCTGTACTTAACTGTTGTCTGACTACATGGTGATTTTACACTGTATATTGTGATCAGAAAACTCTGTATAATCACATATGATGTTGGAGATGGCCTGCACTGTAGAGGTTCACAGATAGGTAGTAGGCTATCTGCCCAAGGGCATTTAGATGCATAGCTACAGTGTGGTGGCTTTACCTGCACCATTGATGAAGTTACTGAGTCTCTGTCAAGCATAGCCAATGAAGTGATTCTAGGCAGAGTTGTTGGAAGCTGTTGAAGACTGGGGTGCTTTAGGGTGATATGGGCACATAGTGATCTCAGAAGGGCATGTTAACATGACAACCCAACAGCATTCAATTTCCCCAACAGGTCTTGCAGTTGTAAAACTGGAGTGGCTCTCCTACACCCTGGCTGTATGTTTCTGGGACACATGATCCCAGGGGTGTATATACTGTTGGCCAGTCACACATCAAAGTTTCCCCTGAAGAGTGTCAGTGAGTGGCTATGCCAAATGTAGTTAGGATGTTAATGTATAGTTTCTCAATTCATGTGTCATGTTGTTATTTCGAGAAGCTCACTGGGTGTGGGTGGCTCCACCTGTTGTGTAGCCAAGCTTACACATAGGATTCATGGACATAGGAAATAGGCAGAAGGAACGATAATGTCAGTAGTGTATTGGCTACAGCATTTGCATAATATCTGTGCAGTCCTGGTTCAAATCCCAATAAAGTCAGAGATGATTTACATGTTACATAGTATACCTTAACCACAGCTTGCATATATAGGTAGTATTCCACAGAATAATAAACATTTGGAACACACAACCGCTGAAATGTGCATTAATCACCCTTGCACTACCAGTGCCTGCTCTGAGAGGTAAAATGACCACTTCCAGGATTAGAACATGCGACCATGTACTCAATCTTCACAATAACCTATCACTAAGCTACCTGAGATATACCAACGGCAGGTATGTATTCTGACAGGTTAAAACACAAAAGGGAGGAATGAGTGGAAATAGGACAAATTGCCATGTACCCAATGAAAGGTGTATGCTCTCTCTCTCTCTCTCTCTATAAATATATATATATATATATATATATATATATATATATATATATATATATATAAATATATATATATATATATATATATATATATAAATCAATATATATATATATAGAGAGAGAGAGAGAGATATGTCGATATATGGGGATATACATATATATGTAGATATATAAGTAGTTTAACAACATCTACATAACCATGGCGGTACATATAAATGGGATACCTATCAAATATTGAATGCTTGACATACTGACGCTCTTAATCACAAGGCTTAAAGACCAAAAGATCACAGTACCAAAACACCAGAAGCGTGAGGTTTAAAATCCCGATGTCTAGGGACATTTAGTTAGTGCTTTTGGTGTTGCGGTTCAGGTAGGTTACTGTGTGTAAGTGTGTTTTCTGAGGGCTGTAGTGTGTGTAAGTGTGTGTTCTGAGTGTGGTCTGTGTTCCTCGGGGACTGTAATGTGTGGGTGTGGGTTTGCTTTGTGCATCTGTTTGTGCAATCTCAGAGGTAGAATATTAAAGTAGAGGGGGTGTGGAGGGTGTGGGGGGGGGCTTGCCCACCTGTGTAGGATGGTTTGTTTGGATGTGGTGGGTAGCGGTGTGTCTGTGTGTGCGTGTGTGTGTTACATGTTTGTGTTGCTTTCACGAGTTTGACTGTTGCTGTCGGTAATGTGGGGCATGGGAGTCTGGGCCCGGTACTGTGGGTGTCGGAATTGTGTGCATTCGGGATTCCATAGGTATCCCGTATACAGCGGTTGAAGTGTTCATATATGAGTATAACATGGACCATAGCGATCACACATTCTGCCACGACCAAACTTTATGAACAAAGGATATGGAGAGTATATTCCTATACACTATTACAAATATGTGCTATGGACATGAGCCAAAGATAGGGTTACCACCTGCCCCGCTTTGTGAGGGACAGTCCCTTTTTGGGCAGTTGTGTCCTGACCAAAAATATTAAACGTGGCAAATGTCCTGAAATTGTAGGACATAATTATGTCCCATATGTAATGTAATAGTTGCATACAATAGTTATTTCTATATCTAAAATACCTACATGTTACAAAAAAACAGGATAAACAACTAAACTGCTACAAGAATAAGCTTATATTTAGGCAAAAAAGGAAAGTTATATCCTCTGTACTGACCGTGGGTTTGTGTTGGCCTGTAAAATCTGATGTGTTTCCCGAAAATGTCCCACTATGACCATTTGAAAAGATGGCAACCCTAGCCAAAGAGGGTCAGTCACCAACACAACTTCAATGACTGCAAATATCTATGACAGAAATACACAGACAGCTTTCATGTAGCAGCACTTTATTACATTCCAATGTATTGCCGAAAGGATTCAAGGACTAACATCACCTGCATGCTATACAGGAACCAATTAACAGTGCCTTAATGAATCAGCCTGCAATTACCATAGTATTAGTCCACTAAAGGATAGGTGTTCAAATAGAGAAGGAACCCTTGCACACATATCGATTATGTATAAAAGCAGTTCCTACACACCTGCATCTGCTATGTACACCCACCAACATCTCCCCCACACCCAAACCAATTACAATACAAACTGTAATGACATCACAAATCATTCACTCACTGTACGACATCTGCAGAAGCCTTAACATACCTTGTCAGAGACACACTAACATGGCCCAATGTGAAATAGTTGCTGTTATACAATGGAACAGCTGCTGATGTTACACGTTTTTTTTGCACTAATCCCATTTCAGAGGGTTGTGTGTACACCAGGAAGTGTTACCACTTACTGATTAACAGCACAGTATGATACACATGTACACCAAAGCAAAGATGTCTGGTGAGCACACTGTACACCACCTAACATTTCACGCATAGCCATACAGCCTTGAGCTGCCAAGACATCCTTGCCAGACTGAAACATCTGCAGAAGTATCAGGTACAAACAAACCCTGCATAAGTAGCAATGTTCTGAAATATAACAGCTGTACTCACATGTAGAACAACATCTTCTAGCCATTACACACATTCCACGGGAGTCATGAAGCTAATATATCTCTGTCTGTCTCCATATAGCTGTTGAAATACATTACAAACAACACACCCAGGCCATCTTCCTCGAAAGTAAGGCAAAGGGACAACGTCCAAGTGGAGTACTCAATTATACACCACTGTTGCAATGGTATTGAATAATGGAGTAGCTGCACAGTTGATGTGCATCTAATTAACTACTTTGGAACACCAATTAGTGGTCAGGATAGCACGTTACCAATATTTAACTACAAAAGGATGGCTTATCACACATTCAAACCATCTGTATATACCAGCAAAAGATTGAAACACAAATTGAAAAGGACTGAAATAACAGTTAACGATGTCTTGGGTTACTAATAAGGTATGTAGAACACTAAGTATGTCTGTGTATGTAGTACCTGATTGTAATATTTAAAGTATACGCAATGCATATAGTGGAAACAGTTATCTTGTAGTGATGTAGTGTTGAGCATAGTAACGCTTGTAGTATTTATGTGTACTGCTATAGGTCACAAGGCAAACACCGCATACACCACAAGGGATGCTATATAAGGGCTTTGAACCCAACAATTCCTCACCAACTTCTGTCAGTGGCAGGGTTGGTCCAACAAGTACGTGCTATAACAGGAGATAGTATATGCTGATATATTGTAACAGTAGGCATATGTATGGGTGTATTGCTGAGAATAACATGTCAAAGGCTGGCCTACTGTGCAATTATGATTTGCATTGTGGGATATTGTGCCAATAACTGTGTAATGTACAGTATTGTAGGCAGGTATGTATTACATTTTACATAGCATTACTGTTATGTTAGGCAAACATTAGTTATGTCTATTGGCATTTACAATACACAATAACAGGATACATATGACTTGTAGTCATCCGACAGTTCATCAGCATGACAGCAAAGTAAAATGGAAGAGCTAGTTAACTATCCATTCACATAAGACATGTAATAAGTTCAAAGGTAGGTACTTGGCTGTCTGCCCAAAGGTATTTATAAGCCTAGCTAGAGAATGGGGAATGGTGTTGAAAGCCTTTCAGAGATTAAGGTAGGCTGTGTGGACCTCCTTACCCTCATCTAATGCCTTGGTAACTGTCTCAAAGAAGTCCACCAGGTTTAGGAGGCAGGGTCTGCCTTTAACAAAGCCAAACAGGGAGGGGTCAAAGGATTGGAGGTACCCCAATGTCTCTGTGACTGAGATCCATGATAACATGCTCCATAGCCTTGCAGACCAGGCTAGTCAGGCCTACAGGGCAATAGGTCCAGTGGTCTGTTGTAGCGCCACCTTTGTGGAGTGGGATAACTGTTGCTGTGCACCATTCAGGGGGCACAAAGCCTGATGCGAGGCTATTATTGAACATGGTGCATAGGTTGGGAGCCAGTTTGTTCTGAAGTTCGTGTAAAACGCAGCCTGGGAAGTTGTCCAGTCCCATGGATGCTGTGATATGGGCTTTCGACAGTGCAGCTTTTACCTGTGTAGTTGTGATTACAGGGACTCTGCATTCTTCCTGTATAGATATGGGCCCTTTAGGGGGTGAGAGGGGGGAAAGGTAGAACTGAACCCATCTGCCAGGATGTTAGCAATATCAGTCGGTTCTGTAATGTTCGTGCCTTTGTGCTGTAACTCAGAGCAGATCTGGGTGTTGACATAGAGATATTTGACATAGCTATAGAATGCTTTGTGGTTGTCCTTAGAATTAGTGGCAGTTTTGTTTCGGTAGCTAGCTTTGGAGGATCTTATAAGTGATCTCAACTTCTTAGAGAGGCTGACCAGGGAGCTCCTCCATGCATGGGATTGTACTCTCTTTTGCAACAGTGTTTTCCTTCTGATGTACAGTTTGTTTATGGCAGGGAACCACCAGATTGGCTTCCTTAATTTGGAGGATAGTGTCTTGGTTCTGTTTGGAATAGCACGATCCATGCACTCATGTAAGTGCTTATAGAGTGCATTTGTGTAGGATTCATCAGTTGTAACTGTATTGTCCATCTGCATGGGTGTCATGAAGTTCACTACTTCTGTCTTAAGAAGCATGAAGTTGGCTTTGAGT
>NC_056725.1:324179492-324186992 GCF_019279795.1 Protopterus annectens
AGGGTCACATGGTGGTGTACTATTATATGTCCTACCACATGTATGGATGTGTGTTGGTGATCCGAGGGCATGCTGGTGTCTGAGGGTTACATCCTAGAATGCAGCATTTGACACTGTGTCCTGCACCTGACTCATCTGTGATGCCTTTTGTGGGAGTACCGGTCAGTACATGTGAGTGGCCTTTATCTATGTGGGGACACCACCACCTGGAGCGGTTCATACCTGTGTTATGGCCCACATGTCTGGTTCTGAGGTATATGGTGGTAGTGTTATTGTGCACTAAAGAGCCTTCAGCCAGGTGTTCCAAACTACACAGATGTCAGTACTCCCCATTGTTGGATCTATAGTGAGCAGCTGTGATTATGGGCACTACACATCTAGCACTGGTTAGGATAAGCATACAATGCATTTGTCCTCTAGGTGTCAGGGTGTTATCCTGTGTTTAGGACATTTGCCTTGGAATGGCACTACATGGGCGAATGCGACTTAGGTATCATCCCCACTCCCTTGAATCATGGATTCATGTGATATGTGACAAAGGCCTGTCTACTTTTAGTCATATCATCCCAGAATGACAAACACTGGACAACCTCGTAATTACAGCAGGACATTGGCTCATTGTGTTGGTCAAACAGTTGCCATTTCTAGCAAGACATCACTGTGAGTGGTAGTATTGTGCTTGGTATAGAATGGTACATCTAAGGTGATGGACAGCAGCAGACATTGTGTATAAGACTGGTGACAGATATATGCCATGCAGCGTTCCTGCTAGCAATGACAACTACTAACACCAGAGTCCATTACAATGTGTTATTTACATCTAACTGTAATTGCATAGCCACTGTGGCCTTCCGTGTTTAGAATCAGAGTGCATCCCAGACAGCCCTGTGCTAGTAAGTGTATGAGCATGCCCAGTATAACCTTGTGTAGAAGGACACATAGTGCAGTCTGAACAGCCTTGTGCTACTAAGTGTGTGAGCATGCCCAGTGACACCTTGTGTCAGTTATGTGCTTCTATGTGTATGGGCATGGCCATTGTAACCCTGTATAGTGATAGTAGTCATCCATTCCACAGATGGGCATACTCCAGGTCAGGATGGATTCCTACTTTAAACACACAGGTTCACAGGTATGTACATCTTAACTGCCAGCATCCCTGTTGATGTCCGCATTCCTAGAAGGTCATAATGACAGCCTTGAAATGTGTAGTCTGTGTGGCACGTCTCGTAACTATGTAGTATTGTAATAGTGATCTGTAGATAGGCAGGTGTTATGTTTCCACCACTGGTGTTTGTCTCCATCTGCCTGAGGACTGAATAATGCTTTTAGGCTGCTTACACTCCATACAATTCTTATACCCACCTTTGGCAAGGCTGATGATGTCACCCACCTAGAAATACACCTCTGGGTGTGCTGTGACTCAGTAATCTTGGTAGTGTGTTCTGTAACTGCATAATACTGTAGTGTGATAAAGTAGTTAGGTCGGTGTTCTAATCTCAGACTTGCCAAGTGCTGTGTGTGTGTGTGTGTGTGTGTGTGTGTGTGTGTTTGTCCCAGTCTGCCTGAGGACTGAATAATGTTTTTAGACTGCTCACACTCCATACAATTCCTATACCCACCTTTGACAAGGCTGATGATGTCACCCACTTAGAAATACACCCCTGGGAGTGCTGTGACCCAGTAATCTCAGTAGCGCTTTCTGTAACTGCATAATGCTGTAGTGTGATAAAGTAGTTAGGTCAGTGTTCTACTCCCAGACTTGCCAAGCTTGTGTGTTTGTCCCTGTTTGAAGACTGAATAATGCTTTTCCACTGCTCACACTCCATACAATTCCTATACCCACCTTTGACAAGGCTGATGATGTCACCCACCTAGAAATACACCTCTGGGAGTGCTGTGACCCAGTAATCTCAGAAGCATGTTCTGTAACTGCGTAATGCTGTAGTATGATAAAGTAGTTAGGTCGGTGTTCTAATCCCAGACTTGCCAAGCGTGTGTGTGTGTGTGTGTGTGTGTGTGTGTGTGTGTGTGTGTGTGTGTGTGTGTGTGTGTGTGTGTGTGTGTGTGTGTGTGTGTGTGTGTGTGTGTGTGCTTGTCCACATCTGCCTGAGGACTGAATAATGCTTTTAGACTGCTCACACTCCATACAATTCCTATACCCACCTTTGGCAAGGCTGATGATGTCACCCACCTAAAAATACACCTCTGGGAGTGCTGTGACCCAGTAATCTCGGTAGCGCATTCTGTAACTGCGTAATGCTGTAGTGTGATAAAGTAGTTAAGTCGGTGTTCTAATCCCAGACTTGCCAAGTGTGTGTGTGTGTGTGTGTGTGTCTGCCAGCATGAGACAAGTACAGTGCTTTGTAGAGTATGCACTCTCTGTACAAATCAAATGACCATCTTTGTCAATCCTGCTGTTGTCACCCACCTAGGTATACATGTGTAGGTGTGCTGTACCCCAGTATTCGCCATAGCACGTGCCCTAAAAGCGTATTGTTACAGTGTGATACGGTAGGTAGGGGTTCGTATACAGGGCATGGCAAGTGTGTGTGTTTGGCTGTCAGAGCCTGTGTATAGGTAGCTGTGAGTGTCTAACCACTAGACATGTTGGGGAGTGGATTTTGTAGTTTTCCTATATGTTGTCCGTCTTGTGACACATTGGCCACCTCATGAGGAGTACAGCTGTCATTCAGTCAAGGGACTGTGTTGGCAAGCCATACCCCTACATCTGGGAAAAGGTCTGGTGAACAAAGTATGCAACCCTACTAGTACAGGGCATATGTCCTGCACCCATGTGCCATGCACAAACACACTTGCCTAGGATATCCCGCTATGTTGCTAGTGCCATGCACATTGATGACAGGTAGTAGGCATGGTGTGAATGCAGTGGGCTGCAGAGGACATGGCACCCTGTACAGTGGTACAATAGGCACATTTTTGTGGACATTGTGCCTTCACTATGTTCTCCACTGGATTCCTGCAACATATGTGGTGCCATCAAATGTGATCCACAGAGGCCATACAATGCCGTATACATGTGCCCTGTATGGACCAATGCCACTGACACCAGGGAATACCTGTATCATACTATCAATGCAGGTGCAGGGTCGACCTGCTGGCTATAAGCAGGTTTTGCCACACCAGGCCAGTATTGGCATATCGGGGGATAACAGTCTGTGTACACAACATGTGCCTGCCAAACCAGGTACTCCTGTACATGTCACTGTACAGTATTGTTGGACATGCACATCCCAGGCAATGTCCATGTGAAGGACTATCAAACACAGACATGGCATGCATTGCAAAGCTATGGCCATACACATTGGTAACCAGGATGTCAGGGCAGATCATGCAGTACCCATCTGTGTGGGACATTGCAGACACTACACCCCTGTACCACACTGCACACCATTGTCGGGTGATGCAATGCCAAGGATCACCCCTCATCCAACCTTGTGCAGCCATCTTGCACAGCCAACCACTATACACCCATGAAGCAATGCATACATGCATGTCAGTACTGCCACCTTGTGTCTGCATGTGGGTTATGATGCTCCCAACCACAGTCACTCCCAGTATAATCCTCATGGCATACCAACAGATGTCAAACACTTTCTCATGCCCTAGCCCATAGAACCTCCAGCTATCCCCTGTGGTGCATGTAGTCCTGTACTGCAGTGTGGCAAACTAAGTAATTAGGTTGTGTATTTGTGGCCCTGGCAAGGAGTGTCAATGTGAGTCCATTAGAGAGTGTGGTTGTGGTGACAATGGGATCCATTCACGTGGACAGCCATGTGTGCCACACCTAATGGAGGTCTACTTTATCTCTGTTGCAGATGTCTCTCACCTACACACATATATGTTCTTAGAGCACAGCAACATGTCAGCTTTGTGGCACATGTAGTAACTTCATGCACATGTAATAGTAATTACTAGTCAGTCAGGGGTTTGACACCTGTACTGTTAGGCATGTGGCAGACGATGCTTAGGGTTATGTCTCCAAGCCCTTCTCTGGTGTACTTTGCCTGTCCCACCCAAAAACTGTCTGGTGGATGTGGAGGTGTACACATGCTCAGCAGCAGCATGTGTATTGTAAGTGATGGACATGATCAGGTGATGGCCTCTTCACCTATTGCAGTCCTCCTCTAGCTGATTGCATGTGGAATAGCTGTGATGGTGTTCCCATAGCCATTCACATGATAAACACAGTACACTATCTAGGAAAAACATGTTGGTATTTGGCCATGACAATCGCTGTGAGTGGTACCTGGATGTGGTGTTCTGAAACGGCATCACAGATGATATCTGGATGTACCTCAAACATCATACGCAGTGGGAAATAGCCTAAAGACAGGAGGGTGATGTGCCACACATGACTACTACAGCATGTAAGTGTAGCTATGCTGCATTGAGACTACTGCCTGTTTAACATATTGTGTGTGGTAATGGCTATTCTGTATGTTTTAATACAGACATGACAGTACTCTGTTCATGAGGGATCCTCATCTGTAGGGCCATCTGTGAACTGTTCAGTGTGTGGAACCATTTGTTTCCTGTGTTACACACTGAACACACATCTGTGCACAGCAGGAGCATAGTGTGAGGACTGCAGACAGTACATGATGATACGGATGTGTTACTGCCATCGCATCCCTGACTGGACATATGTCACATGAAACAGTGGTATGAAAGACACTGTCTGGGGTCCCCAGTGACAAGCCAATAATGGGCAACTGTTCATAGCTGCGGTCACACGTCTACTACACATTGTACAGATGGCATGCAGTATATATGCATGTGTTGTGCTCCCTCTGCAAATGTATACCATCTGTTGTGTTGGGTTGATGGTGATATCTATGCATACTGTTGTAGGTAATCCTGTATCCTGTTGTCTATCACTAAGCCATATGTGGGTTTAAACTGCTGCACCATAGGCTGAATGGGTTGGGAGGTCCCGGCAGAAACTCCTGTCCCACTTCAGCTGACCATGGCACCGGGCACCAGCACATCTGGGGCCCAGCCTTGGATATCAACCTCTGTTGGCTCTGTACCACCTTCTGGTGGTACCACCACTGAGGATGGGGCATGTCCCCCCTGGCAGCAGGACCAGACAGGTACATGACTGCTCTTGTGCGGTCCCAGACATGTTGCGTTGGGGTCTCACTAAGGGGTTCCAAAGCCAGATATGCAAGCTTAAGGTGGGAATGTCACATTTACAGGGTAATGCTGCCCCTCTTGGACAGCCCCCAGCACTGCCTCATTTGCAACTGTTTAGGTGCAGTGGTGGCTGCCCATGGTTGGGGACCTCCATCCCACTGTTCCCATGGGCTTGTGATTGCTGAACACCCATCCCCATCTGAGGTGTATCCCCTCACATGTGTCATACACCAACCCTGTATGCTGTCTTGTCTGTGATCCTACCCTACCTATCCTTCACAGCCATACCTACTCTCCTTCCTCCACGTCCGACCCTCACCCTATGGAAACATAAGGCCAATTGGCTCATAGGACAACATCTGCCCTATACATAGCTGTCCATTTCACACACATTCCCACCAGACACATGTAACCCTTGTAATATGCATCACAACATACTCCTGTTATGCTCACACCTGTCCGTCAGGTGCACGATCCTGTTATGCACATCACTCCTAAATGGTCCAGGTACACATGATGAGGACGACCCCATTGTACACACAACACAACCAGTCCCTCTATGGTTACCCCATTTACCTTTATCATGATGATGATGTTGCACACAGCACCTTGCAAGAGTACTGTTCACACATAATGATTGGACAGGTACTGTTGTGTTAATGTAAATTACATGCACAGAGTGATGTATACGGCCAATGTACAACTATTTGCATGTATGAATGACACATGTCTGTCTGAGGGAGTCTTGAGATTACATAGAACAACACCACTACATAATACAGGCTTCGCTGGTGTTTCCCGTTTCATTTGTTTGTAATGCTTTGTTGCCACATGGTATGTTCCTGATATATCTCTATATATGTATGTACCTATATGCTGGACATAAACACTCACATATACATCTACATGATGGGAATACATTCCTATACTGTTGAATGACTATGCTGTATGATATGTTTGTGGTACTGTCCGTTGTCTGTATATCTGCCACGGCATATTGGTAAATCACATTAGCTGTGTGTGCAGGGTCCTGGTTCTGAGCCTTGCAGAGGATGTTTATTTGGTTGCAGGGCAGAACAAGGCCATTGGATACGGAGGGAGTAAGGCACATTACAGCAGTTGTGAGCAGGTGTGCGTGGATTTGCACAGTGTTAAGCAATGCTAACCTCTGGTTACAGCTTCTTACACTTGGTTAGCCTCTACATTGCTTTACCAGTGCAATACTCACATACTGGTAGCCAAACAGGCTTACACCTGCTCGCTCCCGCACTTGCAAATGCACCGACATTGGTGCTTGCATCTGACACTCACACCCCTGGGTGGGAGCAAGGAGCACAATATTACCTTGTGATGCCTATTACATCGGACTACATGCCTACAGTATCGGGAATGGCTACCCATTAGGCGACAGCATGCCGTTCGACTGTACAGAATTGGTGGCCTGTCCAGTGACTTATTCATATTATTTGTGTGTTCCTCTTACAATCTGCTCCCATCTGGCTGATACATGGGAACCGAGACTCTTCAATACAGACAAGTAATTGGGTTTTGGGACCCATATCCATCGGCTGAGTCATGCTACCACATACGTATTATAGGGTTGCCACCTTTTCAATTGCCCAAGCTGGGACTTTTATGTAGAAACGTCAGATTTTGCAGGGCAAAACATACCCACAGCGATTATAACATTTAGGAGTTTCAGATACAAAATAATTGTTTTATGCAACTACTACAGACAATATAGGAAATCTTTGTCCTAAAATCTCAGGACATTTGCCATATTTTCAATTATTTTGCAGGACACAACTGCCCAAAGGAGACTGTCCCTCGCAAAGGTGGACAGGTGGTAACCCTAACCTATTATTCTATCATCTTTCTAAGGTAGTCAGTGGAATATGCACTTTCTGTCACTATCAGACCTCTCATACGAATGGGGAAGAATGAACACTGAATCAGGGACACTGCATAACAACATCAGGGACACATTTAGAAGTTTGGTGCTATTAACCTGACACATTGACAGACCCAGAGCATATGTATTCATACACATTGTCTGAGGTACATGCTGTTTATGACTCTTATATGTTGTCATTATTCATTACGTGTGTTCCACCACCTTTCCTCCTAATATCACCAGTTCTGGTAGGGTTTAGGTGGAACAGAGTGAGATTCTGAGTCGTAATCACAGACGTCCCTGGTAATCGGGGACAGTTCAATGGTATGGTCCCTATGTGTTCCCCCAATGGTTTACGGACTATCCAGTGGATGTGCTGTTAGGGTTTGGGAGGTATGGGCGTCTGCTATGCCCACATCGGAATATTACTTACATCCATGGGGCGGTCT